>NC_081174.1:618546-848731 GCF_012432095.1 Onychostoma macrolepis
CTCTTCACATTTGAACTGGGATAGAAGGAAGTTATGTACTGTGGCATAAAAACACACTTCACCTCTAAGATGTTTGTGTAACCTATAGCCCTTGGCCTTGTGTATTGGCTTACTAAAACTTGAGGAAACTGTGGAAATCCAGGCGTTTATCTGAACAGTGCCAAACTTCCTCTTTCTCCTCACAACAAAAGTACAAATACATTTGCACATGAATTGATGATGACGTGGCATCATGTGTTTAAGGGTCATGTGGTGACCTACATGTATAATCACTACCACATGTGTGAACATCGATCTATATCTCTGGCCTAAAAATTGAGCTTTCATTGATCTGTATGTGCAGAGTTTAATTGGTTTTGTATTATGGAACTGCTCATATGTTGGCCATATGTATGACGAAGATTTGTTTTAGAAGTAAAGCCAGGTGCCCTCTGCAAAATTTTCTTCCATGATTCATTTGTCGCAGACAAATTTCGAGAATTGTAAAAGATTTGCTAATAGCCTAATTGTCATTGTGAGGAATCTCATCCTCCAAAAATGTTTTGGTTCACAGTCTTCTCCTGTCACTGGATGCTTATCAAATGAATAGCGAGGCAGTATATTATGTCCATTGGGGTCAGAGAATGAGAGATGTTCAGATAAAGATGTTGATCATAATATGTATATGATATGAATTATGTATTTTATTTATTTTTTTAGTATTTAGTGTTCACTTTCTTAGTATTTAATTACCTTAAGTTTCCTCTGAAGAATAAGCAGTCCACAGATTCCCACTTTCGCCTAGCTATGCCAGACCAGACCCCAGACACTCAAGCGTTTTGTGCAGAGCTTAATATCTTATGAGCTACTGTGCATATGGGAAAGAAGACTTTGTATGTTAGAGAAAGTCCTCTTTGTTTCTATCTTTAAACCTTGGCTAAGAGCACAACACAGTCAGTTCAAAGGTTGGAGGTGGGGGGCAAACCGTGGATGCAGCTGCATTATAAACACAAGGTCATCGCTTTATGTCCTCATTTAATCTTAGAGGGGTTTATTTCAGATTCCATGATGGCCCTCACTGCTGCGCTCAGGGAAGATCGGGGATTTCTGCTTGCGCTTTTGCCCTAGATGTTGTCAGTGGTCGATCTGATGGTAGTAAACTGCTAGTTTAAACTAAACTACTAAAATGCTAGTTAAATCTGCTAATGATCCATCCCACACAAGGGAATTATCTGAAGTTTGATTATCTGTACAGCATGTGTTTATATTCGTTCTAAAACATGTCACGTTTGCATTTGGAATGGTTTGATGTGTATTCCTGGCACGAATTAAGAAATTGTTTCAATGAGGAATTTTTGTCATAAAACAGTGGTCTAAAATCGATACCTGGATACCTGTAGTGAAAGCTTTCTAACGATGTCAAAATTAAATAAGAATCCATGTCTATCTAATATGTTACACATCTCATTATCTGGCACAAATCCGAAACGGAAATGAAATATTGAATTGCAATAAACTAATACCTCACACAAAGCTACCATATAAAGATATGGAATATAGCTCATGGATAATTTGTCACTTTAATGTCTCTGTTTTGTCAGGTTACATTTTTAGCCTATACAATATCTGTGGCTACATCCAGCTTCAGTTCTCTCCCTCTATATGATACTGAGTGTGTTTGACACAATGGTGCCATGCTGGCCATATTTGACACACGGTGGATATGAAGGCCAGTAGCTTCAACTCCGCTGGGTTACTAACATGTTCCCTTGGTGTGTCGGTTGGTGTGAGAGTCTGAGCTCAAACGTGAGTGTGTGTTGGAAAGCTGTACAAGGATGGTTGCTTCCCAAGCAATGACAGCAAGAACTGGGACAAGGTCATTCATTACTATGGTGACAACTCACATTCCATGATCCAGCTACAAACAGAATTAGCACTGCTCTTTGAATATGTATTTATGAGCTGGGTATATCAAGAAACATCAAAACTATATCATTACTGATTAAAATAGGCAGGCCAGTGGAGGCATTGTCATGTTCTAGGCAATGGAAAACCTTGTTTCCTGGCATTCAAGTGGATGTTACTTTGACTCGTACCACCTACAGACTGTTGCAGACCACATAGACCCCTTCAGTGGTGTTCCCTGATGGCAACGGCCTCATTCACCAAGACAATGCAGCCTGCGACACTGCAAAAAAATATTTAGAAATGGTTTGAGGAAGATTACAAAGGCTGCATTTACACTGCAGGTCTTGATGCCCAATTCCAATTTTTTCTGGCTGTATCTATTTTAAAAGTGACCCAGATCAGATATCTGCATTTACCCCATACACTTGGTGAAACAACCCACGGTAGAAATACTGACCCTGAAACAGGGTTGCCAGGTCTGTTAAACAAATCAAATTTTTTTCAAAACTTTCCCTTTCTTTTCCGTGGTTTTCCCCTACTTCAAGTTATCCCTCCATTAAAATTGTGTTCTCTGCTGGGGAGATCTCTTTAACCCGCAGACTAAAAAACAACCTGCGGCAACAGTGCAAAAGTAGCCCAATTCCACAAGAAAACCATGGACTTAGCAACACTGCTTGTAAAAGCATCCACATGAGTTCACATCAGTCACCACCGTCACTTTTTCACTTTTGTATTTTTTGAATGTACGACTCACATTGACAGGAGAAATCTTATCAGATTTATTTCCACATATTAGGGATGCACCAAAATGAAAATTCTTGGCCGAAGCTGAACAAAATGAAACACTGGCGAAAAAAATTTTTCCCCATGTATTTTTTCACCATTGCATAAATTAAATAGCCAAAATGTGCAAAAAATCAACAAAAACTGAACACTTTGAGCCCAAACCAGCATATTAGAATGTTTTCTGGAGGATCGTGAGTAGCGTTGGGTACCAAAACCTGGTACCAATATGGCACCGGTACCTATGTAACCGGTATGTACTAGAACCGAATCAGAACGCAGATTCCGGTGCCTCATTTCGGTGCCATGCCTGAGCAATCAGTTGAAATATTTGTCCTTGTTTCTCCAAAACGAACATAAGCAGCATCATCACCGGCACCTCATGTGAAAAATAATTTCCCGACTGAGAAAATGCACGTGAACTCAAGTCGGAACGCTCTAATAATACAAGTCCAACAAATCTTTGTAGTAACGCGAGCGTAAAATATATTTAAAATATTTTTCTTCTATTTTCGGCCGAATAATTCCGGTTTATTTGAAAAGCTTATTTATTCAGCTTTCAGATTATGTATAAATCTCAATTTCAAAAAATTGACCCGTATGACTGGTTTCGTGGTCCAGGGTCACATATCAGAATCCATCTGCTTTTTCCTGCTTACACATTCATGGCTCATATCCGATCTGTGCCACACGGGAGGGAAAAATCCTAATTGGATCACTTGAACCATGTAATGTAAATGTGGCCTCTTGAGTTCAAGGTGTTGCTTTGACCTCCAAATTCCCCAGATCTCAATCCGATTGAGCATCTATAGAAAGTGCTGGACCAACAAATCTGATCCACGGAGGCCCAACCTCACAAATTGCAAGACTTACAGGATCTGCTGCTAATATCTTGGTGCCAGATACCACATGTTCAAAGATCTTGTGGAGTATGCCTCAATACATCAGAGTTGTTTGGCATCAAAAGGGGACCTACATAAAATTACACAAGTGGTTTTAATGTTGTGGCTGTGTATGTTCTTGTTTATTCAGTAACAAGGAGTAGTGGTCTTCTGTTGTCACTGGACACACATGAGTGCAATTTCATACTCTGCTGCACTCTATCTAGTGTCCTGTAATTTTAACGGTGTTTTTGTTTTTGAATCATCTGCATCGGCCATCAAAAAACCTATATTGGTCGACCGCTAACAAAAAGTATAATTTTTTCTGAAAGTCTACATAGTTAAATGCAACAATTATATGAATCCAGTGTAATGGAATTGTGGTTCGACGTGGACTCTTCATATCGGTTTCAGTTCTGCAGTAATGGAACAGCCATAATCTTGAAGTTTCCACCTCTCTCACTCGCTCGCTGTCAGCATTTCTTTCTCTCTTTTCCTAAAAAATGAAATATTCCTCCATCTCTGCAGACTCTCTGCCCTCTGTCTTTTTACATCTGCCCTTTCATCTTTTCATTTCTTCCCTCCCATCTCTTATTGCAATCATTCCCTTAATAAAGCAGCTCACTTGTCTTCTTCAGAAACTCATTAACCTCCTCTCCTCTCATCTCCTGTTTTTCTGGTCCTCTCCTCATGTCTCCTCTTGTCTCGTTTCCATACTGTCCTCTTTTCATGTCTTTTCATCTCCACCCCTCATTTTATCTTCTCCTCTCTTCTTCTCCAATCTCTTCAAGCCTCACAATCTCTATTTTGTCACCTCACATGGCTCCTCTCCTCTCTTCTAAATGTGTCTCATTTCCTAACATGTATGTTTTCACACAGAAATCATATTTCATCTTTAAATTTTTACTTAAAATAATTAGGGATAAAGTACTTATCTGAC
This sequence comes from Onychostoma macrolepis, assembly GCF_012432095.1. Lineage (NCBI taxonomy): Eukaryota > Metazoa > Chordata > Actinopteri > Cypriniformes > Cyprinidae > Onychostoma > Onychostoma macrolepis. The sequence goes on from NC_081174.1 coordinate 623,038, forward strand.
GATATCCTATGCACTGCACTATTTAAATATTAGGTCTGTCAAATAATTGAAATATTTATTTGTAATTAATCACAAAATGTGTTACAGATAATACAGTTGCTAAATAAAAGGTTTTTGTGTCATTATTAGTTTGTGCACAAACAGTAGGTGCAAAATCTAATTCTATAAGTATATCAAAAGTTTGTCAAAGAGTTAATTTGGCTGAAAATAGTCAGTGCTAATGCCGGTAAAATTTGTTGATTCTTTGTACCTTTTTAAATGCAACAGAAATACTAAAGAAAATGACAGTAAGTAATTTCTTAATTAAACATTGTTTTCAAGTAATAAGTAATTATTAAAGAAACAGTAATAAAATGAAAACCGAGACAAATTGCAGTCAGTAGAATGAAGTTTTTTTTGGTGATTATGAAGATTTCAATCAGTTTTTAGAAATCATACAGGAAAGAATGACTCAGTTATCACATCAAACTAGTCAGTACGAAACATACACACCTTCCTTGATGTAAAAAAAAAAAAAAATTAATTAATAATTAATTATGCACTTTAAAAAAAGGTCCGAAAAATTTACGGTAAAAAAAAAAAACGGTTAAAAATTCTGTGGTTGCCAAAACATTTTACAGTTAAATGCCGTAATTTCATTAACTAATATAATGTTAATATACCAACCTATTGAAGTACTAAAATCTGTTTTGTACCTTTGTAATACACTGATAATCACCAAAAGTAGGTGGTGATGAGAGTCACATGATGAACCAAAGCCTACCACAAGCAGCTTTTAGATATTAACATATATAGAAGGTGGACAGTGTCATTCACACAAACACTAAACACCATCATGGTAACAAACATGAAACTTAAATAATGCAGTAAACATTGATTTAACAACATTAGATGTAACATACAACCCTAATGTACAAAACCGTTAAGAAAAAAACTAAGAAGAAACATGGTTATTTCAACAAAAAAACATCAAATTTGAAATGTAACGGGGAATTCTGGGAATGTCAATTTACGGTTATTCACTGTAAATTATACGTTCTTTTTCACTTCCAAAATGGTATACTACCGTAAAATTACAATGTAATGTGCAATGTAATACAGTTTTTCACAGTATGTAATAGGGCAACTTACTGTTTACCATTTAACAGGTTTTTACTGTAGCATTTTTACAGTTTTTTACTGTTAAATTCACGGCCATTTTTTACAGTGTGTCTTTAGGCTTCTGTGTGTTCTGTTTACAAACAAGGATTATTTTTGCAAACTCCATTTAGTGTCATCAACATTATATAGTACTGTGCTTGTTTGAAAGACTCAGATTTAAGTAGCTTTATCAGCATGGCATAAGGATTTGCATTGCAAAAGCATTTTAAAGGTAGGTTAACCCATGCAGTGTTTTCCATGTTAAACAATGAGCATGTCACAGATAGATTTCCTGCAACATAGGTTCATTAAAGGCTACATTTTTGCAAAACTTTACAAAACATACAATTCGCTGCAGTTTTCGGGCTGAAATGAACACTACTTACAATAAAACACTACTTTTAAAAAAAACCTTTTATTCCTCTTCACACAAATTACGATTACAGGGCAAATTATTGATTAATAAACACTTTTTTTCTTGCAGTTCCTTGCATAATACTATGTAATGACCTCAAACCACTTCTATCATACTGAAGTTTGCATCACATACCAACTCTATATTTATACTTTTCTGACATAGTGAATTTGCTCAGCAGCTCACCGGATACAGCACTGCACTTGGTTTAGAGTAGAGTCTAGTGTAGGTGGTATGTTATTTTCAAACGTGGTAGAGCATTAACCTTTTAGTGTCAGTCACCAGACGTTTAATTTCAGAACTGCCTCAATACAAATAACAACGTTGTTAGATTGACGTTTATCTTTATGTTACGTACATTTCATTTAATATTAAACATAATATTTTGCAGAAATGTCACCACAGTCACGTTTTTTCCTGTGAGGCTGAGCTGAATTCCTGGGATAAGCATTCTTTACCTTCAGTAAATCCTGTGGAGAGCTTTGAGGTTCACGTTTGCAGTAAGCTGTTGTTTATGGGCATTCTTGAACGGTAAATGAGAGGATGTGGGCTGAACCCAAGTTAACACCACTGACAGCCTGCAGGTGGTTCTGCTTAAGGGCAAGAAAGGCACAAATTATACATGGCAGTGGTAGATGAATATTAAAGATACGGAAAGGGAGCTTTGTGGATTAGCGGAAGAGCGAGAGGACGGGAGACATGCTCGTAGGTGTAAGAGCGTGTCGTCCGCTGGCAGTGCTGAGCGCTAGTCTGCAGTCTGACACACAGCAGAGGACCGCCTCACTGAGAAACTGAGACAAATGGAAAGGGAAAAGAGAGAAAACCAGGGCAGGAGGATTCACTGTTCCTGATGTGCGTGTCATAATGAGTTCAAAGTGACCCAGTGAGTTTTTCTTGAGCTATCTTACATTGTGTGTGTTTATGAGAACCAGGTGAAGACGAGCAGCTTCTGTCATAACTAAGAACACTGAGATCCATGTGTTCGCCCTTTTGGCACAACTATTCAAAATTCAGAGTGAAGAACCAGTAATGAAGAACATCAGTCAATTAAATGAGAAAACTGAAATCATTTCTTTGCTCATCTAAATTCGGCACAGGACTGATTCAAACTCATCCACGTTTGCTTTGGTGGTTAGAGAAGTTGTGATGTCTTATTGTCTCTAAACGGTAAGCAGCTCTGGGCCAGTGTTATTACTAATCAACCTACATGCATTACTTTCCCCTTCATCTCCCTCATATCTTCTTCCTACATTAGTTAATATAGCAGGCTTTCACACACACACACACACACATAAACACCTAATCATCCTTTTATCTCTCTTTCAAAAACACACACTGATTTTCTCTTTTATGAATCTTGTTCATAAAAGAAAAAAAAAAAAACTGTCAGTACAGACTGTCCTTTAAAAAAAAAAATCTGTATTAATTTCTGTCCAGCTAGATAGAATTTGAAGTGTTTGAGTCTTTGTTATTGCACTGAGCAATCTAGACCCTAGAATAAGAATGTGTCCCCTAAATGTGATTCTGCTGTACGTTTCTGGAGTTTGACACTGTTTGCAGTCGCTTAATGTACAGACTCCATCCACACTTCTGTTTTGCAAATATCAGCTATTTTTTAAACTTAAATTAATTAATATATATATATATATATTGTCCCTAAAGAGTATTTGGACTTTATTATTATATGACAAGATCTAAAATAAGCAGGGATCTAAAAAAAAAGAAAAATTTTGGTTTTGGTAAATTACTCTCCTCCCCTAAAAGACGTCTTCTATGTGTTGCCTACTTTTGTGAAAAAGTACACTTTAACATACTTTTATTACCTATTATGGAAATAATACGCTGTATTATCAGAATCAGAATCAGAATCAGAAAGAGCTTTTATTGCCAAGTGTGTTCACACACACAAGGAATTTGTCTTGGTGTTAGGAGCTTCCGGTACAGAAAATACAAACATAGTGCAAACATACATAAAGTTAAGGTAATAAAACACTAATATTAAAGATATGTTCTCACTTCAGTGGCATTTAAACTTCTTTTATCTTATCTGCAAATACATTTTTTTTTTTTTAAATATATACTTTTAAGATTTGAAGTACACTGCAAGTGCACATTCAATAGAATTAAGCACACTTCTATTTCACAAAGGTCTTCGTTCTCTGTATTTCACTGTGAGGAACTTCTGAAAAAGGGATAAGAGATCTTGAAGTTTCCTGGGAGTTTATTGTCCGCTGGACAGTTCAGCTGTTGTGCTGTTGATGGATCATGGGCAGAACTTCCGAGCGCGGTTTTAAAATCCTGTACTGATGAACGGAAGAACTCTCTCTCTCACACACACACACATTCTCTGCATGTGTCTATAGTGCTTTAGTGAGTGAATTTCCTACGCCCCTCAAAAGAGGAGCTTGCTTATGGAGCCAAAGAGTTAGTTTATCCTTCATAATTACTTTTTCATGTTAAGTTAGTTCTTTATATACAGAAAGAAAGACATTTTGAAGAATCTATATGCAAAAACAAATTCTGTGGCTCTCAAACGTTATTCTCGCACATATTTGAAATGGCGTGAGAACAAAAATACATTTCCTAAATCTTTTCAGTGTGTCTAAGATTTTTTTTTTTTTTTTTTTGTCAAGTCAGGTCACTATTATTTGTATAGCGCTTTTAACAATGCAAATTGTGTCAAAGCAACTTAACATCAGCTTGATATAAAGCTGGGTGGGTTTATATAAGCTTTACAGTATTTAGACGGGGAAATAGTTTGTCGAAATAGTGTCATTCGACAAAATCAGCCGTTTAAATCTAGGCTAAAGCAGAGTCAGATTGTGTAGAGGACTCATCTGGTTCCTGTGGTGGTTTTATAATCCATGTTCTTAAGCTGTTGTTGACTTTGTGAAAAAAAGTCTGCTTAATAGTGTTGAACAATTCAGTTCGTCAGTTAAAATCTTAATTTGAAATCTTACAATGCAATGTTTTTAGACACTTATTCATTATAATCAGTTCACTCTTTTGCTAAAAGGTTTCACACGGTTAGTTTATTCCTAGTCTCTCTGTCTCTGTCAGATCATAGAGGATGGGCTGTGTGCAATGTAAGGACAAAGAGGCTGCTAAGTTAACCGAGGACCGGGACACCAGCTTGTCTCAGAGCGGAGTAGGTTATCGGTATGGCGTCGACCCCACGCCACAGCATTACCCCAGCTTCAGCGGGGTCACTGGGGTCACCGGTGTCAGCGGGGTCACCGCTATTCCCAACTACAACAACTTCCATGGCGCTGGGGTCACGCAGGGCGTGACAGTCTTCGGAGGGGTCAACACGTCCACACAGCAAGGGACGCTCCGCACACGAGGAGGCACAGGTAACAGACATTTCAAACAGTCCCAACTACTCAAACCTTTGTTAAACTGCTCAAACAAGCTCGGTGTTTTAGTCGCCTGTGATGACCATATCAGAGCGGACCTGTCTAACTACACTGACATAAATATAAAAAAACATTCAAAATACATTTTGTCTGAGTTGCCAGAGGTTCTTTAGAAACATGAAATTTGGTGACCTGAGAACTTAAATAGACTGACAAATTGGCTAAAATTCAAATAGATTAAATTTTCATTGCATAATTTAATATTATTTATTAAAAACAGAAGACCTTGAGTGTGGCATCTTACCCAGTGCCCATAATTGTCCATAAATTTGCCTAATGTCTTGACGGACACAGCTTTCTTTTTCTTATTTTGTTTCTTGTTTTTGTTTTTGGCATCTATGAAGAACCTTTAACGTCCACAGAACCTTTCCATTGTACAAAGAAAACTTTTTTTTTTTTTTTAATTCTTCATATTATTAAGATGTTCTTCACACTAAGACACACTTAAAGATCCTTTGGGGAACCCAAAATATTTATTTTATGTTTTTAAGAGTGTATGCTGATATTTTTCTTATTTAAAACAAGAAGTTGTGGTGGGACTCATCAAAGAACCTGACCTTTAAAAGAAATTATAATAATAAAATTGTCAGTAACCTTAAACTTATCCTTTAAAGGGGTCATGAACTGAGAAACCAACATTTCTTTGATCTTTTGACATATAAGAGGTTCACACTCAAAACTTTCTCGTTAGTCTAAAAAACAGCTTATATTGAAGCCAGTCTGTCAAAACGACAGCTTGGGGAACGTTCTACTCTATGATGAACACTCTTAAAAATAAATGTGCTTCACGATGCCATAGAAGAACCTTTTTTGTCTAAATGGCTCCATAAAGAACCTTTCTGTTTCACAAAAGCGTCTTTGTGGCGAAAAAAGGTTCTTCAGAATATAAAAAAGTAAGAAACCAAAAATGTGACCCTGGACCACAAAACCAGTCTTAAGTCGCTGGGGTATGTTTGTAGCAATAACCAAAAATACATTGTATGGGTCAAAACTACCGATTTTTCTTTTATGCTAAAAATCATTAGGATATTAAGTAAAGATCATGTTCTATGAAGATATTTTGTAAATTTCTTACTGTAAATGTATCAAAAATATGCATTGCTAAGAACTTCATTTGGACAACTTTAAAGGCAATTTTCTCAATATTTAGATTTTTCTGCACCCTCAGATTCCAGATTTTCAAATAGTTGTATCTCAGCCAAATATTGTCCTTTCCTAACAAACCATACATCAATGGAAAGCTTATTTATTCAGCTGATGTATAAATCTCAATTTCGAAAAAATTAAGACTGGTTTTGTCATCCAGGGTCACAAATGTTTCTTCTTATGGCATTGCTGTGAAGAACCTTTTAAGCACCTTTATTTTTAAGTGTCATAGTGTGGCTAAGCACCGCCTCCACAGAAGAAGATAGAAGAAGATTTAGCCCCGCCCACCGATTTGCGCATGTAGTGTTTACGAGAGCGGCGAAAGCGCAGGTCTACACAGAAACCAAATGATAAAGATGCTCCGAATACATCAAGACGCTGTTCAGTGCCAAATTGTGTAAAAACAGTGTTTGCGTTGCCTTCCTTCTGATCCCAACGTTAGGAAAGAGTGAATGGACTTTATTTTTAATGAATATCCAGACCGCGTGAGTAAGAACTCGGTCCTTTGTTCACTTCATTTTACCACGGGTTCATTTACAAACAAGGCACAATTCAGTACAGGGTTTTCAGAAAGATTGAAACTAAAAGACGATGCTGTGCGACTATATCGGATCCAACACAAGTGTGAGTAACTGTTTTTATTACGTGGTCACTATTGATTTGTCTATGAATATTTATGCACTTTTTAAACCTAAATTACAGCAGCGTCCATCTATGAGGAATGTCAAACATACACAACTATTAGCCAATCACAGCAGTGGGCGTTTACTTCTGAGTCTACAACCCTCCACACCTATTCAAACAAAGCGTTCTGATGAGGGGGGTTATAACAGAACAGAAAATGGCCTATTACTTCTAAATTATGATGTTTTTATGTAAAAATCTTGATAACATTATAAGTGGACCTCAGAGAACAGTACAGAATAAAAAACAAAGGCAGTTCATGACCCCTTTAAAATCTACTGTAACCCCTATAGGGGCCAGTTTGTCATGAGATGGCCACGATCTATAAAGAACTTTTAAAGATGGGTTATCACTTATGATCTGTTGCTCAAATCGTCATACTGCTAAATGTTGAGTGTGAGCCCACTTGAGGTTGATTGCTTTACATTCCTGTCCTACTGAATATGTGCTTAATGACAGATTTTAGGTTTGGGTTCCATCTAATGAGGGGTTTGGTTTGCTTGTGTCCTATTACTCTGAGTCTAGTATGTCGTGAGCAAATATCTCAAATCTTGCGGGAGTCATTCGAGGCACGCATTGACAGGCACAGCGAAAGCAAAATGACAGTAGTTAAGATGACTTTGCAGTGCCAGACCAGACAAATGCTCCCCATCCCGATCCCACACAGCGTTGTTTATTACATCCCGGTGGGAGAGGTGTAGCTTTCAGCTCATCCCTCTAAGATACTTTTAGACCAGACATCATTCTGTGCTGTGCATCAGTGTGCTGGTCTTTGTGTGTCTGTATCCACTGTAGTGGATTGATGCTCTTGCATCAGTAGAATCAGTCTTGACTCTTGAAATGGCTCCTGCAGGCCCTAATTGCAGGTCTTGAACGTCATTTGATCTGTCTGAAAGCATCCGCAGACCAAAATGGCTTTTTCTTTCCTAGTGCTCACGCTGCACTATGTTGTTGTCCCTTTCCAGGATAAAAGTATGCTTTAATTTGTTCTTAATCCTCACGGTGCTGATGTGGTCTTTCTCTCTGTGTCTCAGGTGTGACTCTGTTTGTTGCTCTCTATGATTATGAGGCCCGTACAGAAGATGATCTCAGTTTCAGGAAAGGCGAGAAGTTTCAAATCATCAACAGCACGTAAGTCTAAGACCTGAAACATCAAGTATGTTCAAAATGGAAAATTAGCTCACTACTTATTCAAGGCTATTCAGTTCACTCGGCAACTGTATTCCTAACACCCCCTTACAGCTATTTTCAGCCGTGCAGGAACAGTTTCTATGTACTTGAATGGAGAAAAACAGTCTGTGTAACTATTTGAATAAATTATGTTTCATTACATTTTTAAAGTCATGACAACCTGATCGCTAACTATTTTACATGGTGAGAATTTCATGGAAATTCGTATAATGTGATTTGTATAGAAAAATTTTTTTTTTTAACTGTAAGGTGGCACTTTTTTTCCCTAGCCATATTTTCCCCATTAATACATATATGAGTGGATCGTCTTTGCTTCGTACAGTCTGTACAAATAACAGTATGTTACATTGTTACATGACTGATCAAAAATTATGCAAATGGTGACCAGTTATCATGTTGCAAATAAATATTGGTACTGTAGATTAAATGGTGTCCAATCAAGTAATATGTTGTGATAGAGATGTTAATGGACACATATTATGTATCGGATAATATGGCTTGGCTTTAATTTATATTAAATGAGTAAATTAGTAATTTTAAGAGTGCTTTTTTGGCCCACCTAAATAAGACTTAAGTACATCTTTATATGCTATTTATTAATTACTCCTATAGTATTTGAAATATGGTTAAAGTGTATTGCTGAGTGTCCAGATAAGCATTTATGGTAAACTAAAATATACTTAAGTGTCGTTTCTACTGAAACTTGTATTTCATGTGTATAAATATTTTTGTAATTACACATTAGTAATGATGAAGTTGCAATTTAGGACAGCTATTAACAGTATGGTTAAAATTATTAGCAAGTACTTTAATTTGACGTTATTACAGTGCATTTTTTAAGTGTACTTCAGATTAAAGATCAGTATTGTAAGTGTACTCTCTTTAAGTGGCCTTTTATTTAATTAATATTACATTATCTGCAAGTGTCTTTTTTATAAAGGAACTTAAGATTTGGAGTAGGCTACACAAGTGCACATTCAATACAATTAAAGTGCACTTCTTTTTCACAAGGGTTGTGTAATTTGTTTATAGGCAGTTCACAATGATTCATACTTCTACACATAAAGCAGTTTTTATTAATTTCATCCAATTTTAATTCGACCTCCTTAATTTCTGAATCCTATACAGATTGCGGCAAGGTAGTAAGCAAGTTAGTAAGCCTGTATTCTAATTTGTACATTGCCAGAGTGTTTAACAATAGATCGCCCTCTGCTGGTGGTAATGCAGTCTCCACTGCTCCATACAGCATGTCTTCTCAAGCTATGCTATTATTATTATAACAGTACATGAAAGTGTGTGTGTGTGTGTGTGTGCATATGTTTTTGTGACAAATGAGGACATAAATTTGTGTAATGACAAGGGTATGACAGGTATTACAAGGATAAGGTGACTTTTCAGGACATTACCCCATGTCCTCACTTTTCAAAATGCTTATAAATCACACAGAATGGAGTGTATTGAAAATCTGAAATAGCACAAAGTTTCCTGTAAGGAGTAGGGTTAGGTGTAGGGTTGGTGTAGGGCAATAGCACATACAGTTTGTACAGTATAAAAACCATTACGCCTATGGGATGTCCCCACAAAAAAACAAACGTGTGTGTCTGGGGAAGTGGACACAATGATTGGGAGAGATGAGAGAAGTTTTTCTTGGAAATGATATTTTTGTGTGAAGAGGACATGCTATTTGAGAGAGGAAGAGATTGGTTAGTGGAGAGGGGTGTTACATGAAAGGCATGTTAAAGAGAGAGTAGAGCGTTATCGAATAAATGGGACATTCACAGAAATATAGACCAGCTGTAGGCAGATTGTTTTTCCACTCTGTGTGTGAAAGTGTGTGTGTTGTGGATGTGGTTGTTTACTTGTGGTGAAAGGTTTGTAGGAGAGAGATGCGAGACAATGGCAATATGAAATTAAATGAAAATATTCAAGGAAGAGAAGAATTGTTTTCCAAAACACACACAATTATACCTAAAAAGACCGACAGTGATCTCTTTCTTTCTTGTGGTGTTTTTGTTTATTGGTCCATCTCAACAAAGGAATGAAAGAAACTAGTGACACTTGCATCTGACCTTTCAGGCTTTCACACAACACCTGGTTTCTCTGTGTATGAAGAGGTAAAAATGTGGATAGGGTGTGTTGTGTGTTGAGAACGTACTGAAGACGGATGAACAAACATATTGCTGGATGAATGAATGAACTGAGAGATGAATGAATTGAGGTATTGGATGAACATACGGAAGGACGGATGCATAGACAAGTCTACTAAGTCTACTAAAAAAAATCTCAAGTTCTGCCATGACAAGAAGATAATGTGTTTTTTCTCTGTCTTTGTCTGTTTGTGTCAGTGAGGGTGATTGGTGGGACGCCCGTTCTCTCACTACAGGAGGAACCGGCTACATTCCCAGCAATTATGTCGCCCCTGTGGACTCAATCCAGGCTGAGGAGTAAGTGTTGGATGATTTGTGTGTGTGTGTGTGTGTGTGTGTGTGTGTGTGTGTGTGTGTGTGTGTGTTAATCTGAACTAACTGCCTGTGTTAAGGGTGGGGGTAAAGTGATGTAATTCTGATCGCTCCTACTTTAACCCATAGACCTCTCAGCAGGATGCATGACAAACCTCGGCCTGCTCTAAATGAATCCAGATACAGTTGCAGTACAGGGTGGTTCCTGACTGTTATTGCTAGGCAACATATGTGTTGTTGTTTGGGACAAATTACAAAGACACTTCCCAAAAACTGACCCATGTATTACCATTGTATCAAACAGTATCTGAAGATTCTTATTGAAATGATTGGATTTTTGCCCTCGAAAGTTTGACTGCATCCTGATTCTTTCGATTTTGTGCCCAAATTAAATTGCAAACATCATTTTTTGAAGCAAGTTTTCCAGTCACTCCCCTATTGTGTTGTTTTAACAAACATGTAGTCCCGCCCATTGTCAGAGACCACCATTGGTTGGGATAAATGTTGACATGTCAGACTGAAAACTTTTCTTCAGGAACCTACAAATGAATTGGCAAGGAAACATTCTAACACACACACACACACACACACAAAATAATAAATAAAAAAAATACCCTCACACAGTTTTAAGTTTGTTTCAGTCTTAACAAATTCAAAACAGAGCAGGAACAATTTTGCTAAACACAAAACTTTTAATTATGGTATTTCTCCTGTGATTTCCTAAATTACGCTGTGTATTAAAATGATGTCAGATTTTTTCCATTTCATTTTCAAAAGCCAGATTGATGTCAGATGCTGGCGTAGTCTAACATGCGTAACTTTAACCAGAAGGAGATGTTTAAGTGATGAAAGTTTGCAGATGTTTTCTGCATTTTTCTGATGGTATTTGTAAGGCCCCTCAGATTGCATCTTAACATATACAGCTGTAAAAATGTTTCCCAGCCATCCCTTTTTGTGATTTAAGTTTACATATTTTCCTAAATTAAAATTCCATTCTTTGTAATAACATTGTAATAACATGAATATGGCACATGTTCAGAAAGAATGCATTCAGCAGATCCAAACAGGCCTGGCTTAATTAACAGTATTAAGAAATGCAGACTTGGAATACTGATGAAGGCCCTCTTTCTCTTTGTCTCTCAGCTGGTATTTTGGAAAGTTGGGCAGAAAGGATGCAGAAAGGCAGCTTCTTTCCACAGGGAACCCGCGTGGCACCTACCTGATCCGTGAGAGCGAAACCACTAAAGGTAATAAACAACACTTACTGTACCACACAACACCATTAACTGGGTTATATAACAGCATACCATATTCTGTGCTTAAATAATTATAATCTTAAATAATTATATCATATGCTGCACTTCTTGGGATTGTGCTTCTTATTAAGCCGTTACACAGTCTTTGGTCTTTTTGTTGGATTTGTACTAAGTTTATAATGTTGCAATTAACCTGGTTGGTTTGGTTTATAAAGCTTTAATAAAGTCTTTAATAAAATGATTGGGAACAGTTCTTCTGGAACCTAGTGGAACCAGTGAAAAACAATGGGTTCTCTGTTTTCACCCCTAACTGTGCTACACACAGCAGCATTTGCTACACAACACTATCTTCCGCATTGCACATCACTACACTACAATATTTCCCACACTACAACAGCACTTCTGTTTTGTGTCTGTGTGGCAGGTGCCTTCTCTTTGTCTATCCGGGACTGGGACGATGTGAAGGGGGACCACGTGAAACATTATAAAATCCGTAAACTGGACAGTGGAGGATATTACATCACCACTAGAGCTCAGTTTGAGACGCTTCAACAGCTGGTGCAGCATTACACGGGTAACACACATAGACACGCTTCTCATTCCACACACCCAATACACAGAGCTCAGTATATCTCATTTCATAGTCTGACATGCAAAATGATTGTAAGTAATTATAGTTTTAACTTAGAGGCATGGTTATATCCCATAATGCCTGCTCTGCTCCAGTCGGTCAGAAAACCTCATCTGAATAGCTCTCTCTCTCTGTCTCTCAATAGGATGTACTTTGTCTATGCTCCAGTTAACATATTGACTGTTAATGCATCTAGAATGAGTCATATGGATTTTAGATAGCGTGTGCATTTTGCTTCTTCCATGACCTCCCATACTGAGCCCAGAGAACAAACATACTCATAATAATACATCCTCATGATGAACTTAACTGTGTATCAGCGTCTGTTGCTGTGTTGATGCTACTCTAAAGTGGCCGTGTTTGCTTTAGCTTAACACTTTCTCGTTATTGACTGCCTTTGCTTTCAGAAGCAGAGCTTTGTGTTTGTCTTTGTAATGTTCCCTGTTACGGCAGTGCATTTATAGAAGACTCTGCAGTCTGTTTCTTCATTTGCTTCGATAGCTTGGTCCAAAACGTAAAGTGATTCCACCGCCCAGCCCTGTCCCCCTGGTCTCTTGTCACGTTGTATTATTTGGCACATCTGAATCGTAAATGTGAAAAGTAGCATCAGCTGCTTACAACTGTAGCTAGGTAACAACTCGGAGTGGGTGAATATCAATTCAGGAATCCATCATTACTCTCTCTCAAATTATTCTGTATTGATCCACACAAAAAAATGTATGATCATAATTTAAAATTAAAATGATTAGTAATACTGTTTTATTTTTGGAAAAGTCAAATGCAGGACAAAATATTACATGTGCTATGCAGTGCGTATCATCTGCAGAGGCATATATAGCTTAAAAATGCTACATACAAATATATTTGAAACAAAGTTTAAGGTCGCTCTGATGGGGCATTTAATTTATGCAAAAACCTCACAGCCACATTTAAGATCATTATAGGGCCCTGTCATTGTTCATGCTTATTCAGTTTTTATTAGGGATGCACGATATTGGATTTTTGCCGATATCCGATATGCCAATATTTTCCGAATCATTTTGGCCAATACCGATATATTTCCTTTTTGTTTGGAAACAACACCAAGTCTCTCCTGTGCAGAAATTATAAGCAAAATATTTTAAATTTTGGTTAGTTTTTAACAATAATTTATTTGTTAGAATTAAATAAACCATAATGAAGGTTTTTTGACAGCACATTGAAGCTTTGAAGGTTTGAGGTTTGTTCTTACATGTCAGGTAAGTACCCTTACGAAAATGCACTATGGTTTTATTATAGTAAAATTGTAGCAACCATGTTTTTTTGGTGTATTGTCTACCATTTGTATAACCACAGTTTTACTACAAATACCCTGGTCAAACTATGGTTAGTGTTGCAAAACCACGGTTAATTTGTGGTTACCATGGTTTAACTGTAGTAACCATGGTTTTTTGGTTTTATTTGTAGTAAAACCATGGTTAATTTTTGTAAGGGTAATGCTTGGACTTTCAGTGGAGTATCAGAAATTTAATTTAAAATATCTTTGTGTTTCAAAGATTAATGAAAAATTTATGGTTTCAGAATGACGAGAGTAAATGAAAGTAAATGATGACAGAATTTCCATTTTTGGTTGAACTATCCCTTTAAGAAATCCATTTTACTCAAATAGGCTAATTATATGGTTACTTTAATACCAGTTTTGACCCATACTGCATTGTACATTAAACAAATCCCAGAAATCATTTTAAAATGGACTGGTGTGTGGCACTTTGTCATGTAGTCAAACTTTAAATCAGGAGTGCTCAATCCTGTTCCAGGAGATCTACCTTCAGCTCCAACCCTGACCCAACACAACTGAACCAACTAATGATGATCTTCAGGAGCACTTGATAATTACAGACAGGTGTGTTTGATCAGGGTTGAAACTGAATGTGTGACAGGGCCGGACATGCTCGGGTTCCTCAAGCTCAGAGCAGATGGTACTCAATGACTGATTCCTGAAATGATGCATCTGTTGGTGCCAAGTGTTCTGTTATCTCAGCTTTACAGTCCAGAGTAAACACTGCTGTAGTGTTGTTGGAAAATGCCACACATTAACCCTTTGCTAAATGTCAAAACATGCCCAACAGGCATGTCCTACATCAGTCATTAAGGGGCAAACATCTCAAAGGATGCTACAAAATTCAGTCCAGACTGAATGATTATTGCTAACCATCACTGTTTTTCAATCAGTTACCAGTAAGGCTGGGCAATATGGCAATTATCACAATACTTTTTTTTTTCATATCAGTCGATATCGATAATTATCACGATATATGTCAAATATTTCTTTCTTTCAAATTTAAAGGCAGATTTTTGCTCCAAAGTGAAAGTTGTCAAAACCAGACAGTTAATTGTGGTTTTAAACTACTCTTTATGGTCAGAACATGGTAAGCACTTACCCCCGGTTTCACAGACAAGGCTTAAGCTTAGTCCTAGACTAAAATGTAAGTCTGAGCTGTTTCAACTGAAAGAAACTTGCACTGATTGATCTTAAAATATATCAGTGCCTTTGTTTTGTGTCAAGATGCACACCCGTAATGTTTTTTTCTAAGCATGTTTATAAAAATGGCTTAAATGTTTTTGAATTCTTTACACTTTTCCAGCCATTTTTCCTTAACAAAACAAATATCTTAATAGAAAGAAAAAATCATTTGTTAGTTTCTGCATGCTCTAATGAGTGGTATTGTTTCAAATCAAGAAACTGGTTTGTGTTGCCTGATAATATTAATTATAATATTACATTTTTTTGTCCCTTAGAAATGCACATATGATAGTAGCTTGAGTTAGGATGCAGATGCAAATTTATGTTTCTTATCAAAATCAGTAACATCTATAACAATTGCAGCAACCTAATTTTTTATGGTGAAATTTAATTATTCTGTTTGTTTTTTTTGTTTTTTTTTTTTAATTAACCATTGGTCTTTCATAGTAGCATACATTTATCTCAGTTAAAACCACATATAGCACCTCAATACCATTGTAAAAATGTAGGCTATATGGTTTCTAGGTATTTGTATGAAAAACAGTAATGTAATATATTTAGTAAAAATGCTCCTTTAATACATGTCTACATTAATAATGAAATTCAATACGAATATCCACATTTCTGACACAATACCATGGTGCAGTTAGTGTTACTACAGTAATTCCATGGTAAATTATGGTGATTTGTAGATTGAAAAGCCTCCTGACTGTATTGTTGTGCACAGTATTTCTCCTGTGTGTCAGCGCTGTTTCATCTGGCTTTAAACTAGTTTAAGTCACCGAGTCATTTGTGTTTTTCGCTGAACTCAAGCGCTGTTTACTAGATTCACGAACAATTACAGATGCCTCTGAAAGAAACATGCAACATGGGTTCACAAATTGCGATACAAATTGCACACTATTTGCAGGTGTCACGCTAAATCTCTACACTGCTTCCTTCAGTGCTTCTGATGCTCGTCTTTTCTCTCTCTCTGACACTGTATGTATCTGTATATGTCTGTGCACACGCTCAGAGCGGGCAGCGGGGCTTTGCTGTCGTTTGGTCGTCCCTTGCCACAAAGGGATGCCAAGGCTCACTGACCTGTCTGTCAAAACCAAAGACGTGTGGGAGATTCCACGGGAGTCGCTGCAGCTCATTAAGCGCTTAGGCAACGGCCAGTTCGGGGAGGTTTGGATGGGTATGGCTCCTCCCACAGTGCTAAGCAACAGCCAACCAGGAGTGTGTTTCCCAGAAGCATCGTTAGCCACACTATGGTCACAAGTTCCATTGAAATCTATTGATAATGACGGACTTTTGGGAAACACACCCCAGAGAGGGAGATGGAGTGAGGTCAAAGTGAGGGGTGGAGTTACTTCACAAATGTCTGGATATGTAAGCTCATTTATTTAAACCAATCTTCCAGGTTCAATATGTGTTAAGCTCTAACAAAAGCATATGTGTAATGACGATTGACAAGTCATCCTTCTGGCTTTTAAAAAACACACTCTTACAATGGACGTAAAGTGGGTCAATGTGTGCATGCATTTCTGGAATATTCAGACATCATGAAGTGACCGACCCTCTCAGGACAAGGTGACCACCCTCCTTCTCTCTCATTGCATGTTCCCCTGTCATCCTGCTAGTTAACCCCTCTACTCCTCCTCCTTTATAGAGAGTGCAGATGGTTTGTGCTTTAATTTAACGGGTGTGTGCATGGTCTACATCCCTGATACGGTGGGACTTAGCCATGACTCCTGGGAAATCACACGCGAGTCTCTGACGCTGGAAAGGAAGCTGGGGGCCGGGTGTTTCGCTGATGTTTGGTGTGGTAAGGCAGTTCCCACATTCTCTGATTCCACACAAACTTAGGCTTTAAATGAAGAGTTCAGAGAAGCATTTTCAACTACTCCTGTTAGTTATAAAAATATTGGTGGCTCGCCACATTCTTATGACAATCCTCTGACATCCCTCAACCATTTCATTTCCACATTTATTTCTAATACCTTTATTTGATTTTAATCTTTTTTTTTTACATACAGTCTATTAATGGTAACCGTGGCTTACAAACTCCCGGCTGTGAGAAAATCTGTAATATACTGTGTCAGTATATTAGCTCTGTGAATTAGGTCTTAACTCTCTGGGGTCTGAGAGGGTTTGGGGGAATTTCATTCATGCAGTGTTGTATTTTACATTTGATTACTTTATTCAGTTTCTGTATGTTTCTCACCTGAATAGCTTAATGTCAGACAGACTTACCTGAAACATTTAAAGCCCTGTTTACTTCATTTTGTATCTCTCTTCTGATGTATTAATTTGTTCTACTGCTTATCAGATGTTTCTTTGTTCTGACTCTTCTTGTTTGTCTTCAGTTAGTTTGACAGTAACTTGCAAAATAAGCTCTATACGCACTGGATTAGTATTGGTGACCTCTAGTCATTTGTAATAACTGCGGAGATTGTCTGTGATGTTAGTCCCGTGCAAATCGGCCATGTCTGTAATTTGTAAAGTAAAAATACCCCCGCAAATGCTACCATATTTCGCCGAACACCGAGGTCATGTGATAATATTAGTCCTGTGCGAATTGGCATCTCTGCAATTTGGCAGGATCCTATATAATTTTTTCAAGGTTTTTGTTTCCTGTGCGCCTTTTTATCCTTCTTTCGCAAAGAATGGAGGCTGTGTTGGAGTGTTTTGGTAGTATTTTGGGTGCTGGGTCATATAGCTATACACAATACAATTATACAAATTGCAGAAAGAGAAAGCTGGACAACATCAGAAGAGCGAGACAAAACAAAGATTAGATGGAGATGGATGAAATGTATAGCAGCATGCGGTAGGGAACATTCTTCTGTTTATGATGTATAATGTTACGCAAAGTCAGTATATTTATATATGTTTATATATTTAAATAAGTCAGTAAATTTGAGTAAAGTCACAGGCTTTGCTTATCCCGTGCGAATGTGCCAGATAATACTAATCCTGTGCGAATAGGGCTAGAGTCTTAAAAACCAGCATGAAAAAGAAAACAAAACTTAAGTTTGTAAGTCTATAAAAATCATGATATGATATTTTTGCCACATCGCCCACCCCTGATTTTTTGGGGGGGGGTTTTGTTTTGGTTTTTTTTAAACCTGTTTGAGAGTCATGGTTATTATCAACTAAAAGAGCAGTTTAAAGATTCTTAAAAATTTTATTTTGCATAATGGTTTGGAGGGTGAGCAGACAGTGCCATATTTTCATTTTCATGTGAAATATTTCTATTATTAACATACAGTGCCTATAAAAAGTCTTCATACCCCTTAATTTTTTTTCACATTTTGTAATGTTGCTGCCTTATGTTAAACTGCTTTAAAATACTTTTTTCCCACATCAATCTACGCTCTATACACCATAATGGCAAAGCAAAAAACAGGTTTTTAACATAATTGCAAATATGATTCCATTGCATAAGTAATCATACCCTTATCTGGGACAG
The DNA here is from genome assembly GCF_012432095.1 of Onychostoma macrolepis. Lineage (NCBI taxonomy): Eukaryota > Metazoa > Chordata > Actinopteri > Cypriniformes > Cyprinidae > Onychostoma > Onychostoma macrolepis. The sequence goes on from NC_081174.1 coordinate 641,336, forward strand.
TTGAAACTTAGCTCTGAAGCATTCATGTTGCTTGTAGATGTTACTGCACATCAAGTGAAGTTAACCTGTGGCAAATTCAATTGAATGGGTATGATTTGGAAAGGCACACACGTCTTAACAAAAGGTTTAACAGCTGAAAATGCATATCAGAGCAAAAACCAAGCCCTGAGGTCAAACAAACTGCCTGTTTAGCTCAGAGACAGGATTGCATCAAACCACACATCTGGGGAAGAGTTCAGAAAAAAATTATGCTGCGTTGAAGTTTCACAGAAGCATGTAGTCTCCGTTACCCTTAATGGAAGAAGTTTGAAACAACCAGGACACTTCCTAGAGCTGGCCAAACTGAGTAACTGATGGAGAAGGGCTTTGGTTAGAGTTGTGAACAAGAACCTGATGGTCACTCTAGTTGAACTCCATATGTGGAGATAGGAGAAACCTACAGAAGGACAAACATCACTGCAACCCTCCACCGATCTGGGCTTCAGAAGGTTTACCTTCCAACAGGACAATAACCCTAAGCACACAGCAAGAGTCGCTTATAGACAGCTCTGTGAATGTCCTTGAGTGGCCCAGCCACAGCCTGGGAATGAATGCAATCAAATATTTCTGGAGAAACTTGAAAATGTGTATCTGCCCCCATCCAACCTGACAGAGCTTGAGACGTGAAGAGATGAGGAGAAGAATGGCAGATAATTTCCAAATTATGATGTGCAAAGCTTGTCATATCATAACCAAAAAGACTTGAGGCTGTAAAGCTGCTTCAGCTAAGTACTGAGTTAAGGGTATGAAGACTTATGCAATGTACTTATTTCAGTTTTTTTATTTTTAATTCATTTACGAAGTTGTGACAATTCTGTTTTTGCTTTTTCATTATGGTGTATGGAGTGTAGATTAATGTGGAAAATAAGTAATTCAAAGCAGTTTAACATAAGGCTGCAACATAACAAAACATGAAAAAAATTAAGGGGTATGAAGACTTTTTATAGGCACTGTATAAATGCACAAGGATTTAGATGAACATGTGAAAATGTCATTGATAATGTAAATTCCGCAAAAAAAAAAAAAAAAAAAGGTTTTTTTTTCACAAGAACGAACCTTCTTCGAGGGACAAACTACAGCTAATTTCTGCACACACATTTTTCACATTTTTACTGATTTGTTTTAATAATTATTGTAAGAGCTTCAGTGATTCTTCTACATGTTGTTACCATGCCAGTGAATGGAGGTAAGAAAAAGGACAGTAAGTATCAAGTTGAATCATGGGTGTTTATCATGACTAATGCCTCAGGAGAATTTTTCTTCTGTTCCACACCTCTATTAATCACAAGTGGTCTTGTTCAAGATAAGTGTGGTTGTGTGTTCATCTCTCATTTTCTCGCTCACTTCCCTGTAGATGTGCATCCAAAAATATCACCTGAATCTGCCTATTATAATTATTGCCTTTAGGACACTGCTGATATTTAATGAACAGAGGCACACAGATCAGTGTGTGTATGTAGATTTTAAAAACCAGGTACCACGTCAGATGTAACCGTTTGAGTGCCACCTTGGCATTGCCTGGAAGTAAACATATGATGATGTTTGTAACATTTTCTTCTGTAATCTGAAGTAGTTCAAGTTGAAAAAAAGATATTAAATGAACAGAAGAATGTAAAGCATTTTAATTATTATAAAAACTCCATCTGGTTGAGCCAGTGGCAGAGTTCAGGGTTGGTTGGGATCCACAGATGTCTCTATTAATCTAGGATTACAGAAGGTATTTTAATACCCAATAAATTACGAACTTCAGATTATCAGAATATCCAACATTGCAGTGTCATTTAAAGGCGAGCAGATTCCAGTGAAAGATTAAACTTTTAACAATGTTTTTTTTTTTCTGTCTGTTGAAATTCCCTACTACAGTATATCCTGCAGAAAAACAGCCACAAATCACAAGTATAATGTAGATTTAAAAAAAACAAAAAAACTTTGTTGCAAAGTAAAAATATCTATATATATCAAGCACACTTTTAACAAATTGCAATCAGCACAAATTTGTGTTGATCTGCATAATTCCTAATTTAAGATTGCTAAAACAACATAGAAAGTGAATACAAGTAAACAATGCTATAAATGGGTACAATTCATTCATAGTGAATTCCCTATCAGTGTACTTGTGTTGTAATGGCTGCTTTAATTGCAAATGAATTTTGCATGAATGAGGGGGCTGAACTTTTTTGGGGGTGCATGAAAGTCATTTTGTGGCATACTGTTTCTCTAGGAGCTTTGTGCAGTTGCATTGACTCTCTGCTGTGTGGTTTCTGTCAGGCACATGGAATGGCAACACTAAAGTGGCTGTGAAGACCCTCAAGCCAGGAACCATGTCTCCAGAGTCCTTCCTGGAGGAAGCGCAGATCATGAAGAAATTACGACATGATAAACTAGTGCAGCTCTACGCTGTTGTTTCTGAGGAGCCCATCTACATCGTCACTGAGTATATGGGAAAAGGTCAGCCGCCGTTCTCATAGTAAAAGTGAAGAGAATGGGTTAACTTGAGGACAGACATAGAATGTATCTATTTTAGCAACACTGATGGGTTTTGTAGGCCTGACTGAGGGGACAAAAAATCCAATTAAAGATAAATCAGGATTGAAGGTTGATGTTCTAACCTTAGAAATTGTCACTTGAGGACTCAAAACACTCTGCTTTATTGGACAGAAAGAAAAAGAAATTATAGTGGGCTAAATTTAATTTGAAGAGCTGTAATGGAGGAAGCAGACATTTAACCTAATACCGCTAAAAAACCTAGTGGACAGTTGATGGAAAAATTCCTGAACTCCACAAATATTTTGCAGGTACACTCTTAAAAATAAAGGTGCTTAAAAGGTTCTTCACAGCGATGGAACCATTTTTGGTTCCACAAAGAACCATTCAGTCAAAGGTTCTTTAAAGAATCATCTCTTTCTTATCTTTTTATAACCTGAAGAACCTTCAGATGTTAAAGGTTCTTCTATGGAACCATTCAGACAAAAAAGGTTATTTTATGGCATCGTGAAGCACCTTTATTTTTAAGAGTGTGTGTGTGTGTGTGTGTGTGTGTACACATGTGCTTATAGCAGCATGCCCCTTGTTTTGCTGAAGCTAACGTGTGTGTTGTATGTTTTAGGAAGTCTTCTAGATTTCCTGAAGGACGGGGAGGGACGGGCCCTCAAGCTGCCCAACCTCGTCGACATGGCGGCCCAGGTACAGCAACATCATTTAAACCTGATCTACAGTGGTCCCAGAAAATATTTAGACACTACAGCCACACTTCAAAAACAGCAAACCACCATTTATTTCAAAGAAAGATAAAAATAGGTATACTACTTAAAATAGTGTTTGGGGCCACTGTAGGTCAATGATGTAACAAATACAGGAGGATGAAAATAACCCTGCTTTAAATCACTCGGTCTGAAAATAATCTGTTCAGGCCCCTATTGTGTGTATGAAGTTATATTATATTATTTTATTATATGTAGGTACACTATCACGCTGTATCAGCACTGTAACACAGAGAAGGCAATATTTCTTAGTTTGACCTCAAGTAACTTCAGCACTAGGCAATTCCTTAAGGATTTGACTTTGCTCAGCAGATTTCAGTGCAAGTGTTTGTGTTTTCAGGTGGCTGCAGGCATGGCCTACATCGAGCGGATGAACTACATTCACAGAGATTTGCGCTCTGCTAACATTCTGGTTGGTGATAGCCTGGTGTGTAAGATCGCTGACTTTGGTCTGGCCAGACTCATTGAGGACAATGAGTACACTGCCCGACAGGGTAAGAAACGCCCCATCTGGACACATACATATATGCATTGTTTAGGATGCTGTTGCCCCCAGCCCCATCCTAAAGAAATAGCTGAGTCTTTCATCATGTTGTTCCAGAAGTCACCATTTTTCAGTGGGACCCAAAAGTAGAATTGTGGGATCATTTTGTGCTACAGATAAAAAAAAAAGTGAAAAATTCGATTTCAGGTTTTCACAAAAATGAGTTCATTAAACCCCGTCTAGCAATCCCAATGCTACAAATAGCAATGAAACATCTAAAATGATCTTTATTTGTACGTTTTCTGAGAGGAGTACCATTTTCTCTGCTCGCTTCTCGTGCTGCCGCTGACTGATATATGAATCGCGCATATAAAGGCGCGTGATCCCGATAAATATACACACATGCTGTATAAACAAAATTACAGTATTTGATTAGGCTATTCACGCAAACAAAATCTGTTATGTCTTAAGTGAATGTTTGAGTGACTGTTGGGGAAAAATATCAAACATATTAGATCCGTGCAGTACAGTAGGACTTACTCTATAGGCCGTCTGTCTCATTAATGTAAATCTAACAATAAAAGAAAAGATCACTGCTCTTGATTGAACTGCTTTTGTAGTTTTAATAATCAGTTTATTTGTAATGTACACACTGAAGTGATTTTTACATTTGATTATATGTTTTACTTACTTGAATGCTTTTGTTTAGATGTAAAATGAAAAAAAGTAATGCACTATGCCTATTTGTTTCTTTCTTATGTTTGCTCTGCTGTTGTTGTAGAGTCGAGGACAGCGAGCCTCTTAGAAAAAGTTACCTGAAATGTCGCAAATTATTTACGTGTAAAAATAAGCATATTTTGATTTCATGATTTCAAAGATTTTAATAGTTGGTAGCTGACCTTAAGAAAAGATATTCCAGTGCGTGTTTATTTTAATGCATCTCTTTCTTTCTCCTGTGTCTGTGTCCTCAGGCGCAAAATTCCCTATTAAGTGGACGGCTCCTGAAGCAGCTCTGTATGGGAAGTTCACCATTAAATCTGATGTTTGGTCTTTTGGAATCCTGCTTACGGAGCTGGTCACTAAAGGCAGAGTTCCATATCCAGGTAAATCTTGAAACAGGTGCTTTGGGTGATCCCTAGATGTATTGTAAAATTAATATAAAGTTCTGTTATGAAACTCTAGATGGCGCAGACTGACATAATGACATCATTATTCACATGGTGCAGCCGATTGGTTTTTGTTGCATCAGCAGCCAATGAGCTCGCTGCTCAACATTCAGATACTTGGCCAGTGTTTGCCGTAGCAGTTTGCTCTAGACTCATCCTTCCCACTGGTCGCTCTTTTCTCAGTTGGTCGCACGAGCACATAATTTTGTTGCAATTTGTTTTCTACAACATGGGATTAATCAATGCATGCTGATGAACTTGTATCATAGTTTATAGTTATATGGTAATGAAAGTGAGAAAAACATTTATTTCATAATGATGTTTCCCCCCATTTTAAATTCTTATTATCAAATGAAAGGTTAGATTTTTGTGAATTTTTTTAATAAAAGATCAAAAGGATTAACAATGCAGATTCATTTTCACAGCCTTCTTTGATCATATTTACCAAGGGTGCCGATATTTTTGGCCATGACTATATGTGCAGCAGCAGTATTTCTTACATGCTCACAGCAGCATGTCTGTGGATGTACTTGCTCTGCCGCAGCAGCATTGCAGATCTATTCCACCAAGGCCAAACACATTAACATTGCCATGAATATTATCTCTCTGAGAGATCATGTCAGAACTAATGTGACCTTCAAAACAAATGCATAAAAAGTCAGAACTATCTGACCTACATTTAAAATAGGTGTCTTTTGAAGATGCAGTTTGTGATATTTCATCATTTCTGTAAACCAAAAGACTTCTAAACATTTAAAGGTGAAGGTCTTTGCTGTCACATACCCCAATTTCTGAGAGGCATGTCCAGTCTCAGATTTTATTTTTCCATTTTATTTCAAACTGACTCTGCTGTATCCACACCTTCGTTTTTTAAAAATAATTTCTCTCAGACTCTAAAGATGAGATGCTGAAACTCCTAGATCTACACAAATTCTAGAAAACAAAATCCAGTGATCTTGGCTGGAATGTAGGGTAGAAATGAAGGTGGAATGTGAAATGCCATTGTGTCAACGCAGTATTGCATCATCCACAGATGTTTGCAGGCGTTTCTCTCTCAGTCTCGTTGAAATGTGGTCATGTCCCTCATGATGATGATTAATCTTCTGGCTTCATAAGTGCAGTTCTGTTCCAAGATCCCTAGTATTTAGAAGCAGGTCTGATTGTCCTGAACCCCCCAACAACAAAAAAAAGCTTCAAAAATGGTGATATTGCCTGGTTTGATTGACAGATTGATAGTCTGTTTTTATCTCCTCAGTCATTGTTGCAAAATGTACTTTGCAACATGAGTTCATGCATCTCTTTATTAGTGCTTTTGGTTCAAAAGTGACTATGAAAATACATCTTTCTGAAAACATCTTGGCAACAAAAAACTTAAAAGACATACAGATAAAAGTCATGAACTGTTTATTTGAGCATCCCAACTAGCTCATCCATAGCAACCCTGGCTCAAACAACGGTGTGAGTTTGGGCAGAACTAACAAATGAAAGATGAGGGAGTGTTTGAGAATAGAGTTTCATTTATTTAAAATGTTATCAGTTGTATTTGAAACTGCTATGGCAGCGGGGAAGATGCATGGACATTAATTTGCGTTAGTTTAATGTTATTTATAGTTTTTACCTAAAGTAGCCCGAACAGAAGGTAAATGTAGACATTTCATACAGCAGGCTTAAAAAGCTCACCCTTATACAGCAGCTGTAGTTCACAAATAACTGACAGTCATGGCCTAAATATGATTTTTATTTACAATCAGTTCAATTCAATTTTATTTGTATAGCGCTTTTCACAATGCAAATCATTGCAAAGCAGCTTTACAGAAAATTAAAGTTTCTACACTCTAAAAAATGCTGGGTTAAAAACAACCCAACTTGGGTTATTTGGCAACCCAGCGCTGGGTAATTATTGGACCGAACACATGCTGGGTTATTTTGGCCCAGCTGGTTGGATTAAACGTTTTTACCCACCATGCTGGGTTGTTTAATTTATTGTTTAAAAATTATTATATTGCTGGCTTAAAATGGGCTGGAAATTAAAAATCACACACAGAATTACTAGAGGCAACAGCAATAATCAAAAGATGAACATTTATTATTAAGCAAGAATTTATTTGGGTGAATACAACATAGTTAACAATATTACATACATTTAAACTCGTTTAACAAGCATTTTAGAAATTAAAAAGGCACATTTAAAAGTAGCATTTTAATTTAAGTGTATTCAAACGTTCTCTGTAATCGCTTTTTACCGAAATAGTGCTAATTCTCGTGCCGGTGTGTCGCCAAAATCTGAGCCGGTGAAGGGCTGCTGTTCCCGGGGGAACCTCATGTTTTACTCGTAGCTGAGAGATGGCGTGACTGACTTCAAAACCTGCCCAAAAACAAACAGTACTGAAATTAGAAAACATATTTTAACATCAAATTAAATTACACTCAGTATTATAATGAATAAAATCCATTGATGTTATGCAAGGCAAAGGCGTTTCCAGTGCGAAACAACCACAGCTGACTGACATCTCGTCCTTGCGTTGCGTAAAATAATATAATTTACACCACATTAAAGACTTTATAAATTAAATAAAATGTATACAAACCTTTATTTCCCCGAAAGAGTGAACCAAAGTGGCGGCGTTGTTGAGAAGTTTCACCGAAGACAGGGTCAACCCAGCGGTTAGGTAGAAAAAAATTACCCAGCGTTAAAATAACCCAATAAAATGACCCAACAAGCTGAACCCAGTGTTTGGGTTAAAAAAATAACCCAAAATTTTTTAGAGTGTACATTATATTAGTAGTAGCTTATCAGTGGTGACTATCTCAAGTTGATGTCCATATGGCAGAAATGTACGGTAGAAATCAAGCAGTTAGTTAATGTCATGTAATCAAAAAGATGGTGAACACTATTAACAGCAATGATTATATGTTGCAATCAAACTTATAGCAAAACTTGGTTTTGTATGTTGTCTGAGGGTTGGCATCATTTGAGGCGCTCAATACTAAATTTCGGCATTAGTACCTCCGAGAATCTCCCAGTTCCTGGCTCATTTTGAGTTAGACATGAAGACTCGCTCTGACCGGTTCATTGAATCAGTGAGTTGTTGACTTCGAAAACAGCTGCAATCAGATCAGTCCACTTCGCAAATTAATCCTTCAGTCAGAGATTGTCCTATCATTCAGTGCGACTTGCGAATCAATTTAAAAGGTTCACTGAAAATAATCAGTTCCTTCACAAATGAGACACCGCTACCATGTCTTGGAGCGGGTGACGATTTCTTTAGTTTAAAATAATGAGAAACAAGATTTTTATGAAATTTAGTGGAATGAATTTTATGAGTTATGTATATACATAGCAAAAATAATAATAGAAATCAGGTCGCACTTTAGTTTGTGGATCCCTTCTCACTGTAAACTATTATGACTTTTGCCTCAGTAAACTCCTGAATTGCTGCTTATTAATAGTTAGTAAAGTAGTTATTAAGTTTAGGTATGGGGATTAAGGGATCTAAAATATGATAAGCAGAATAAGGCATTAATATGTGTTTTATACGTAATAACAATCAGCCAATGTGCTAGTAATATGTGTGCTAATAAACAACTAGTTAATAGTGAGAATTGGTACCTAAACAAAAGTGATTCCAATAATAACAACAACAATTTTCTTTAGCAATTTTTGTCTCGTTTTCCAGAAATTGCACAGCTTAGTATTTATTTACTGTGAGTGAGAAACCCTGGGATTTCCAAATGAAGACAGATAGCTGAAAATGGCGTATTGTTCATTATATATATTTAGCTAAAGTAAATTTTATAGCAAGTGTTCTCAGCTCCGGCCCTCAAGTTCCACTTTCCTTCAGAGTTTAGCTCCTGCCATAATCCAAGAACAAGCTAATCAAGGTCTAAATAGTTACAAGCAAATGAGTTTGATCAAATTTGGGCAGTGTACCTTGAGAACCTGCTTAAAGAAAACTCCATTATAGCTTTGTCTTCCTGGATGGCACCCATGAAATCTCTGAGATGAACATGCTGACAGTATTGTTGTGCTAAAACTCTTGCGTCATTTTTGCTAGGGATGAATAACAGAGAGGTACTGGAACAAGTGGAGCGTGGCTACCGGATGCCGTCTCCCCAGGACTGCCCGAGCTCTCTACACGAGCTGATGGTTCAGTGCTGGAAGAAGGACGCAGAAGAGCGGCCCACCTTCGAGTACCTGCAGGCCTTCCTCGAGGATTACTTCACCGCAACCGAACCTCAATATCAGCCCGGAGACAACCTCTAATCCCAGCCTCCTGGGCTCACCCTGATCTCATCCTCCCCGGGCCGTCTCAAGTGGCCTCGACTCCCTCCAGACCGGAGGCATGTACAGCTTCACGAGTTCACCTAAGCTCCTGTTACTCCCCTGCGGCTCCACACACCCTATAGTCGACTGAAGACTGAACCGTTTGCACAGACTTGCCACTTGAGGGGTGTAAACACGAGCGAACAGGGGGAATTGTGGGTAAAGTTGGAAGGGGGAGGACGTGGAAAAGTTGTGGCCATAACCATTATAATGATATGAAATGATGCCTGTATTCAGTGTAAATACGAGATGCTTGTTTAAGGTTTATTTTTCAATTTGTTTTCATTCAGGTTTTTCGTTTTGTTATCCCTGCTCATCTTTTTGTGTTGCTTTGCAAAGAAGCAGTTTTGGTTGCGTTGAGGAACCCGTTCTCCATGAAGGCAGACATCTATGAAGGGTTTATACGAGTGCTGAATTTGAGAATGATCTCCTCTGCTGACGAGATCATGTTCCAAATGGAGGAATTCCAAATTCAGAGTCTTTATTATTCTAGTGGTTTTAAAATATCTCAACCTGCAGAGGAAATTGGTTTCTTACAATTTCTTTAATTTATTTCTTGATTTATTTTACGTTGCTTAAGATACTAAATTGAACTGACGTCCTCTCCAAATGGTTACGTTAACCTAATGTAACAAAAAATTATTTTACACATATTGTACATTTTTGTATTTCTAGCCAAATGTTAAAGACTGCCATACATCAGCATATCTCCACAGAGAAAATGCATTGTGTTTAGTTTTCCAGCTATTTCTGAGTATGGATGTTTAGTTTTTTTCTTTTTACCTATACTTAGGCTGTGCCCAAAAAAAAAAAAAAAAAAAAAATTTAACCTTGCATTCAGTACTCAAAAGGAAGTTACCAAGAAATGTTTAAATCCAACATCCTGTTTTCTAGGGGATGAAACATACTTGTATGTGTTTGCGGATATACTGTAGCTACTGTAGTACACATTTCATTCTCAGAGTGAATGCAAGGGAACATCTCAGAAACTGTTTCTACTATCAGTTTTCTCTTTCAGGTCAACTACTGTCATGGAGGAGCAAACGTTTAAAGAGAATCTTGCGACTAAGTCAAAGGTAAAGTTAGCTAAAATCAAAAGTTAGCTATTGTCAGAAAAAAAGTTAATATAAAATAGGACATTTTTGGGGTACAACAGCATGTCACTGTGGCAGTACCCTCAAAACAACAACTTTGTACCTTATCTTCCTCTAAAAGGTGTGTTTTAGTATCTTAAAGTAGTAATATGTACCTTTAAGGTACTACTACTGTTCAGGTCTAAGTAATGTACAAAGTTGTCCTGCTGAGGATACGCTCTTGAATTTGTTTCTTTGAATTTGACATGACATAATGGTGCCTTGGAAGCCCGTCTGAAAGCAGTTTTCAGAAATGTGGTTTGTTAAGTCATTGACTGACTGGGCAGCGAGAAAGCAAAGCAGAGGTCTTTGGTTTCGGACACAGCCTCATTCAAATCAGATCAGGTTCCATTTGCCCTTCATGACAACTGGCCCCTATGTGCCGTTTATTCTGTTCTTCATGGAGGACACTTTTAAAATGTATTTGTTTCAATGTATTTGATTTAATCGAGCATAAATCTACATGGAACTGCTTGGATTTGGCTCAAGGGAACACTCCAAAGTACCATTTGTACAGTGCTCATCAGAACGTCTTTAAAACCCCTCATCTGCATTTCATTTGGTTTAACAGTATTATAAGTGTCAGTAATTGCCTCAAAAATTGCCATTCCCATTTTTTTAACATGCCATTTTGTTAACATTTCCCATTTGGAAATAAAAAATACAATATTTTACACTCTTTACAAGCTTTACTCCTCTTTCTTATGACCAATTAAATCCCTCTTTAAAAGCTAAGGCGGTTTCACGCTGCATATTTATTTTTCTGCTTATTTTAACAGGTTGCAGCATTCACACTATGCCCTTAAGCAAGTAGAGTTTCTGTGTTGAGCTTATTTTTGCCATTGGTTGTGTACTGAACTCGGCAGAAAATAAGTTAAAAATTCATTATCAACACAAGCTTTTACGGTTGTTTAAAAAAAAAATCTACATAAAATAGTGGCACGTATACTAATTACTCATTTTGTCATTTGAGATTTTGGTCGTATGCACTCTTAAAAATAAGGTTCTTCACAGCGATGCCATAGAAGAACCATTTTTGGTTCCACAAAGAGCCATTCAGTCAAAGGTTCTTTAAAGAACCATCTCTTTCTTACCTTTTTATAACCTGAAGAACCTTCTTTCTCCACAAAGAACCTTTTGTGAAACACTCAGACAAAAAGGTTCTTCTACGGCATCGTGAAGCACCTTTATTTTTAAGAGTGTGGATCACCTCCTAGTATTTTTATTAGAGAGCTGCTAGAAAATTATTCCATAATGGGGGAAGCAGAATGTCTGGCTGCATACAGAAGTACTGCTGTCCTCAGGATAACAAAAGAGACAAAAGTGTTAACATTAGCGTAGATGCCACTCTACGCTGCTTAGGAAACATACAAAAGATCTGACCAAAGCTGTGGTCACATTTACTGTTGCTTGACAAAAGAAGTGACTATAAAAGGTAACACTTTACAGTGTCTTTGTTACATGTTGCATACAATTGTATTAATAACAATAAATGATGCATAATTACTGTACACACAACTAACTCTAAACCAAACGTAATATGTAAGATACTGGGAAGCTAGTGGAGCAGAAGACGTGGCAGAGCAGAACAAGCAGGTGAAGCTGGACAAACAGAAGACAGGAGATGGTTAGCCAGATGAAGCTGGTTCCATTCATCCTCTGCATGAACTCAGGGTCATTGCTAACTTGATTCAGCTTAAAAATTGAATGTGGCAACTGATTTTTCATTGTGTGTGTGATCCGTGATGGAGCTGAACAAATCTTAACCACTGACTCTAAATGGAAATGGCAAACAAACACGAAAGTAAGTAAAAAGCCTTTTAAAATTCATTCAAATGAATCCTGAGATCATGAGATGGCTACATTCACTTAAATATTTAAATATGAAATGTTAATAGTACAGTACATGGAAAATGGTTCTAAACATAACAATAGCAGAACCCTTTTTACAAGGCTCCATTAAGAATCATGCTTTGAAAATGCTATATAGGACTTTTCATTATTATTATTATATTATATAATGAATTAGACCCTCTATCTAGCCTTATAATATCTGTTAGGGTTTTGCTTAAAAAATGGCTAAGCAACGTAAATAAGATGGCATGGGAAATTGTAGCAAAAAAATGACAGTGCTGTTTTTAGCTGAATAAATAAATGATAACTAACACTGAACATGAATAGATACATAAAGAAATGAAACAAAATAAATGCAATGAAGACAATGCAATCAAGTTCCAGTGAAATATCTTCACAGTCCTCTTTGATGCCAGTTTCTTTCTACAGATGACGAGGTCGTGGGGTCAGGTGTGACAGCTTTTGGGCGGAAATACACAAATATATGTTTTACAATGTGTCTTTTCCATTTGTTTAAAACAGTTATGCTTATGAAGGCCCAGATAGCTTCCACAATGTTAAAAGTAAAAAGTGCTAGTGCATGTGACTTGGCATGCCTTAAACCAAGTCATAATTTAAAACTCTAACGATATGGATTCTATCCTCAAATGAGCAGAACATGATTGATAGGAAATCAGTTGCAGTTAAGTTACATGTTATAATCAGTTACAGTTCAGTTAAATTTGGAGTCATTTTAAGAAAGAAATCATTTGCCTGTTTGACTGTATACACTCTCAGAAATAAAGGTACAAAAGCTGTCACTGGGGCAGTACCTTTTCAAAAGGTAGACTTTTGTGCCTATTTGTAGACTTTAAGTACTAATATGTACCTTTTAAAGTACCAAAATGGACCCTTTAGGTACAAACATGTACCTTTTGAAAAGGTACAGCCCCAGTGACAGCTTTTGTACCTTTATTTCTGAGAGTGTAGCTGAGCTCCAGAAATTCAATAATGAGTAAAAAAGGTAATAAAGAACCCTAATCTCTTAACACAAAAAACACAGTTCTTCAGGACAATATGTGACCCTGGACCACAAAACCAGTCATAAGTAGCACAGGTATATTTGTAGCAATAGCCAACATTGTATGGGTCAAAATTATTATTTTTTTCTTTTATACCAAAATTCATTAGGATATTAAGTAAAGATCATGTTCCATGAAGATATTTTGTAAATTTCCTACCGTTAATATACAAAAACTTAATTTTTGATTAGAAATATACATTGATAAGAACTTCATTTGGACAACTTTAAAGGCGATTTTCTTAATATTTAGATTTTTTTGGCATGCTCAGGTTCCAGATTTTCAAATAGTTGTATCTCGGCCAAATATTGTCTTAACAAAACATGCAGCAATGGAAAGCTTATTTATTCAGCTTTCAGATGATGTATAACTCTAAATTTTCAAAAATTGGCCCTTATGACTGGTTTTGTGGTCCAAGGTCACATATGGATCTAAATAGAACTGTTACTTCCTTTAAAGAACCATGCTTTTTAGATGACACAAATGCACAAACCCACGTTAAAGTGGGCAGTCGTTGCCTAATGGTTAGAGAGTCGTAACCCAAAGGTTGTGGGTTGTAGGTGGGGGGAGTGAATGTCCAGTGCTCTCTTCCACCTTCAACACCACAACTGAGGTGCCCTTGAGCAAGGCACTGAACCCCTAAATGGCTGCCCACTGCTCTTGGGTGTGTGTTCAGTGTGTGTGCGCTTAGGATGGGATAAATGCAGAGCATTAATTCTGAGTATGGGTTACCATACTTGGCCACATGTCATGTCACTTGCACTTAAACTATTTTTTTTATTTATTTTTATTTTTAAAGAGGAAACAAACTCATATCAAAGAATTCAGAGAAACTGTTAATCTGGAAATCACCGTAATGTGTGAAATTAAAACTGGACTATACAACCATGATTCCCAAAAATTCTCTGCATTTTTCATCAAACAGCAGGTCTGAGGTATTGTAAAGAATTGTTTCATATTCAACATCTAAACATTGTTTTGTGTGTGTGTGTGTGTGTGTGTGTCAAGACCAGATTGTTCAAACTATATTCCTTTTCTATTCTATGTCTCATATGTTGTTTTATACATATCATATTTGTAATGAAACAAAACGTTGCTTATATTTTAAGAAACAAACAAACAAATCTTGGCGTGTCGGCCGGAGAAGCGGCCAGTCGGGGGCAGTGATGAGCGGCTAATGCCTGCTGGTGCATTTAACAGAAGAAGAGGAATGTCCTCTGCGTAGAGATTTCAAACATGGGCTCAAGAGTAACACGCCTGATTAGAAACTTTAATATAGAGAATCGCGCTCACCGAGAAATAAGCAAGACAAAACCTAAAGCAGCACCACGGCATCCAGCATCAAGCAGTACTCCACAAGAAGGCATTGCGGGTGAGAAGGCGTGTTAGAGCCGGCTAACAGCGAGATTACTGACATTACATCATGAAGAACCTTCTAGTGGTGAAGGATCATACCTCGTGTCTTTTAGAATACATATGGTTTATCACAGCGATGAGGGGACATTACAATTCGTTCTTTAACTTAACATTTTAATTCCAATTCTATTTATGTGATGGTGTTAATGAACAGTGAATAGTCCAGTGACAACACATCTTAATGCTTGTCATATAATGACAGCCCCTAATGGAAGCTGTGATATCTGTCCTTTAATTTCTATTTATGTCCTTGAATATATAGAGACAACATATCTGAACTATTAGTAATGTTATGTAATGAAAATAAATTGATCGTGCTTTCATAAAACATGCAATCGAAGTGAAGTTGCTGTTTGTAAGAAAACACTATAAATAAGCACACTGTATGCCATAATGCAGTTTCATTTATATTCTTGTCTTTTCATATTGTTCGTCTACTTTAGTTTTTTGATCACAGCGAGGCCATGTCGTGTATGACACATTGTTTTTAAACTTGTTTTCAATGCCTTTTATACCTTGCACTCTGATGTAGATCCAGAGATGTCCATAGACAGCTGTGCCAAAAGCCAGACTCATAAAGAGCATGTCTACATACTTTTGGCAATGAATTATTTCCAAAATAAAACTGATCTGACATATGTGTTTCTATGGCAGAAGAGATTCACCAGAAGAATGATCCTCTGCTGGCGATGCTCAAGGACGTTTATGTGGAGTCTAAAGATCCAGTTCCTCAGGTGTGAATTTTAGGATCTTTTGACCAACAGACCAATTAAAGTCAGCAGCAATTACTGCGGTATCAACAAGATGCATTAATTCATATTTATTAAGTTGGCACGTTGGAATAGAAACGGTGGGTCCAAACAATTCCATCTGTTGCAAAGAGTAAAACCAAATAATATGCATCTGATGTGCAGCAAAAGATTGCTGTCCTTCACAAAATAGAAATTGCCTGAAAGAAAATTGAAAATTCCCATTTCCACCATAAAGGCAATAATGAAGAGGTTTTCTCCAACTTCATCAGGCATTTTAAGAGATTAGCAAGTGGAGGTTGCAAAAAGTATTGAATAAAAGGGGTCCAATAATTGTGGCCTATGTGTATTAGAGAAAAATACATTATTTTGCTTCTTTCTCTGGTGCGCTCGTGCGGTTGATTCGTCTTTGAAGTAACAGCAACTCACTTGTTTTTGCAAAATGCAAATGTGCACTTGACTTTCAATTCATAACATTTACAAAGTACAGACTTATAACAGTAAAATATGGAAAAACATATCTCAAGTGCATTAAAAACACAAGCAGTCGGTCAGCACCTGCAGCGGCCGCCCACGTGCGTCTGAGCCTCTTTGAAGCGTTTCATTCAAAGTGCTCTCGTGCTTCGGACAACTTAGGTCGTGCATTTTTCCCACTTCAGTTTCCTCTGTGGCCATTTTCAAATGCTTCGTACTGAGAAATTTACAGGCCGTATAGAAAAGTACCTCCATTTGGTGCTTGGTGGGTGTTCATTTTATTTACTCTGAATGTCACAACTTGATATTTAGTAAGAATTATAAAAGAATTGTTTACAATAGTCTAGCATGGTGTCACTAGTTAACATTATGTCAAATAGAAAACATAAAAATATTACTGTATAGAGATATTGTATGTCTGAAATATTACTGTGGCTCAACCAATCATAATCCTGGATGGGAACTATTCATTGATTTAAACTCAAAGCATTGTCAATCTGCACTGATTGCATGCAGAAAATATGACATTTATGAATTATTTTTATGCAGTAGACAGTAGGTCTCTAAGATGTTTAGGTGAAATGCGAAGGGTGTGCATATATGTGATCCAAGTCTTTTTGCGCTTGATTATCCTCTTGAAATGCCACTCATAATGTGCGGCTTACTGCCAGACAGATTGCACTGCAGTAGGTGCTGTAAAAAATCACGCCTGTTATATTAAATCAATAGACTGTGTTAAGAAAGAGTCCATGTTTTTTAGACAACTTAGAAACTAGGCTTAGAAACACACTGTGTCTATGAACAGTGTTGGGGGTAATGCATTGCAAGTAATGTGATCAGATGACTTTTTTTATTAAGCAAAGTAACAAATTACAAGAAAATAAATTACAAGAAAATATCAGAGTTACCTTTTCAAATAAGTAATGGCAGTTACTTTGTTTTCCCATTTATTGACTAACAGCTCTCCTGTTCCCATGTTGAGAAAAATCTGCAGTAATTGCAGAGGCATTTGTGGGCAATGTGTAAATGTAAATGATGGTTACTGTAGTTCTAGACTAAATATGAACATGCATTTACTCATCTCACTTGCACAAAAACAGATTTAGTATTCCTCAAAATGAATAAAAACTGAAATGCAAACTCAGGATATGACGCAAAACTGCAATAATTAAATATGTTAATTGAATTTACATGTCCTTCAGCCTCAGGCTTATTCATTTCACTTTGGTGTGAAAGGACTTTAACATATGCCAAACATATTACTTTTTAATATTAAAAACATAAAAGCAAGCCCAGCTCAGATAAGAAAAAGTAATCGCATTACTTTCCATAAAAAGTAACTAAGTAATGGATTTTTTTTAGGGAGTAACTCATTATTGTAATGCATTACTTTTAAAAGTAACTTTCCCCAACACTATTTATGGTGTAGAACCTTCTTCTCATGCGTCCTGTTCTTAAAGGGATACTCCACCCCAAAATGAACATTTTTGTTATTAATCGACATGGGGGTACATGTCGTTCCAAACCCGTAAAAGCTTCGTTCGTCTTCGGAACACAATTTAAGATATTTTGGATGAGAACCGGGAGGCTTGTGACTGTCCCATTGACTGCCAAGTAAATGACACTGTCAAGACCCAGAAAAGTATGAAAGATATTGTCAAAATAATCCATCTGCCATCAGCAGTTCAACCGTAACGTTATGAAGCCATGTGGTGCGGCTGACACAGAACAGCGTACGCAGTTTGCATCCAGCGGATATTCTCCAAAATGGCGCTACCCTGACGCAGAGACGACAAATTGTTGAATAAAGTTGTTATTTTTGTTTTCTTTGTGTACAAAATCTATTTTCGTAGCTTCATAATGTTACGGTTGAACCACTGATGGCAGATGGACTATTCTGACGATGTTGTTCATACTTTTCTGGGCTTTGACAGTGTGGGACAGTAACAAGCCTCCCGGTTTTCATCCAAAATATCTTAAATTGTTTTCCGAAGACGAACAAAGCTTTTACGGGTTTGGAAAGACATTGGAACGATTAATGACACAGTTTTCAATTTGGGGTGGAGTAACCCTTTAATGGCAGGGCAGCCAATAGGTTTGTTTGAGCTGCGCCCTCTACTGTAAAGACATGAACATGAACTTTCATTTCCTTCAGCCTGAGTCTTATTCAATTCACTTTGTGAAAAGGTGCAAAAGGACTTTTACGTTTGCCAATTTTATTTAAAAAAATGTTACATATTAAAAACAAACAAGCAAGCCCAGCTCAGATGAGAAAAAGTAACTAATTGCATTACTTAGTTACTTTTTATGAAAAGTAATGCAGTTTGTTTCTTTTTTTAGGGAGCAACACAATATTGTAATGAATTACTTTTAAAATTGACTTTCCCCAACACTGTCTATGAATCATTTTGCATGTTTGGGTGTGCTGTTTGCTTTAAATTACAGTTTAAAAAAGAGGTGGTGTGCACTGCCCTCTGCTGGTGTGGCTGACTGTCTGTGCTCTGTGTGCTGTAGGCTGAAGCAGTTCCTGTGGTTAAGAAGGTCGAGGAGGAGACGCAGCGCAGGGTGCTGAAGTACAGTCTACCGGGCGACCCCTATGGTTTCTGTGATGTCACTGATGTTCCCAAAGGCAAACTGTCGCTTGTGGAAGCTTTAACTGCCCTGAACAATCACAAACGCTTGCCTAAAACATGGACTCCAGAGAAGCTGGCACAGGAGTACTCTCTGGACCCAAAAGATGCCAAAGCGCTGACAGAATTCTTTTTTCCCTTTGACGTCAAAATCATTCCACCAAAAACAGAGGAGACTAAGCAGATTAAGGATTCTTGGCACGTATGAACACTGTTGCATACAGACTCGAGCCGTCTCTGAAACACGCACAGTATCTAAAGACATGTGTTTTGACATGTTGCTTGTAGTGTGTTTGTATTATTTGTTTTTGAAGGGCCTGTCATAATTATTTATTCATTTGTTGTCTCGTTTAAAGCATGGCATGTCCAACATGTATTGTAGTAATAACTTAACTAAGATAAGGTGGACTGGAAATCTTATGTCAATCAGATCAGAAATGCTGCCTTATGTTTATGTGAACACTGCTGTTTGCATCTGTTTTCACTGACAATAAATCAGTTGCCCCTGCATTGATCATTTTGATCCAGTGTACTGAATATAACTTTATTTTTCATACATTTGTGACCCTGGACCACAAAACTAGTAATTTGGGTCGATTTTTTTAAAATTAAGATTTATACATCATCTGAAAGCTGAATAAATAAGCTTTCCATTGATGTATGGTTTATTAGGATATCAACTATTTGAAAATCTGGAATCTGAGGGAAATTTACAAAATAACTTCATGGAACATGATCTTTACTTAATGTCCTAATGATTTTTGGCATAAAAGAAAAATCGATAATTTTGACCCATACAATGTATTTTTAGCAGTGTTGGGAAGGTTACTTTGGAAATGTAATCTGTAACCTATTACAAGTTACCCTACTTAAAATGTAATAAGTAGTGTAACTTTTCAATTACTTTATTAAAGTAATGTAACTGATTACTTTATTGATTACTTTACAAAATTCCTAATGTTTTCAACTGTTAATCACTTTCAAACATGTAAACCAGGCAGGGTTAACCTTACAGTAGTACTCAACACTGATTACTGTCAGACTTTTGAAATCCTTCATCACTTGAATTAACATTTATAATATTTTAATTTTAAAGGAGACATTGGATGAAAAATATCTTCATTTGCATATAAATGTGTCTTGGCAGTGTGTGGACACAACCACCCTACAATGATAAAAATTTTAACATGATAAAAAGCCCTTTTTTAAATCCCCCAAAAACCTAAACAGTCTCAGTCAAGCCATTTTGATTTTGGAGTGAATAACCAGTGCTCTCCTCCACCTTCAATACCACGACTGAGGTGAGACCCTTGAGCAAGGCACCGAGCCCCCAACTGCTCCCTGGGCACCGCAGCAATATGGCTGCCTACTTGTGTGTGTGTGTGTGTGTGTGTGTGTATATACATACTTGGATGGGTTAAATGCAGAGCACAAGTATGGGTCATCATACTTGGCCACACTTCACTTTCACTAAATTTATTTATGTCTGGCTGCGCAAATAATTTTGCTCCAGACTGTTTTCTGAATGAGGGACAATTCAAGGCAGGTTTTGTTAAAAAGTTAAAACTCAAGGATGGATCAGTACTCATTGTTCATGATCCAGCTGCACCTCCAGAAGTAGTAAGTCTCACACTTTATATTTTTTATGATTATTTGCGAATCGCCTTTGCTCTTCCACAGAAGAGAGGGGCGGAGTGAGCAGAGGTCATTAGCATGTAAAGAGTTTTGCAGCCAAACGAGTTGCTGTGAACAGAGCTGTTTTTGACAAAGTAAAAAGGGTGTTGTTTTTCATGACCACTGAGACCATTTCAAGAAGACCCTAAAGAATCATACCAACTTGTGGAAAATGGGCATCCGATGTCCCCTTTGAAGTACAGCCACCACAAAATCAGACTTACTTTAAAATCATTCCAAGGTTAAATACAGATTTAAAATCATAACTAGATACAGTTCAACAGCTATGATACTGTTTTTGAAATCAAATATTTGCATAGCTATGAAGGGAAACACTGGAATCTAACAATGCCTTAGAAAAAAAACAGTTAATCTTAAAAACAAATAAAGCATATACATAAACCCATATAGGAAATATAAGAGTTATCGGATAAGCATGTTATAAACTTCTGAAACATTGGTGTTTCATATTTTAGAGCAGTCACTGCAATTTATGAAAGAAATTAATTAAATCTGTATGTGGGAGTGCGTGTGAAAAAAAAAAAAAAAGAGACCGTAACCCCTTTGTAATCCTTAACATTTTCTTAAGTAACTGTAATTTAATTACACATTTTTTCTTAGTAACTGTAACTAATTACAGTTACTCCCCAACACTGATTTTTGGCTAATACCTGTATAACTGTGCTACTTACGACTGGTTTTGTGGTCCACGTTTATACAGTTACTCTCTGCCATTTTTCATCAATACTTCTTTGCGCTCCCAGTTGTTATTATCAATGTGATGTGAGTTTTGAATTAATTTTGTGTGATTTGTTGAATTTTAGTGGTTTATTATGAATTAAATAATGAATATTATGTTAAACTCAATTCTTTTCAGATGTATCATGCATTAGTTTAATAGGGGAGACATGGGCCAATTGTAGATTTTATTTTTTTCTGTCTTTTGATATCTCGAGATGAGTGTATTTTGCGGTCTGTCCCGGATTTACACGCTCGAACCAGCAGATGTCCTCAGCGTGCTCAGGTCGAGTGAACCATTGGGTTCAGTTCATTCGAAGTTTCAGAAGACTTCATTTCTCTTCTCACTATATCAAAACTTTAGCGTTCTCTTTCTGTTGTTAATTTCATTGTGTTTAATATTTCAAACTCACTGCTGACCGCAGTACTACAGCGGTCTCTTGATTCGTTCCCATCCCGCAACCAGACGCAGCTGCACCGACATCGATGATTGGCCACAGTGAAAACTCCAGCTGGCGACTCCTGCATTTTCATTGGTTAACAGTGTGTAAATCAAATCCGGCACTGAAATTTAATTGGTTCACTTTGAGTGACGCGGTACTCGGTGAATGCGGACAGCACGAGCGACACGGTGTGTTTGGGATGCATTTGGGAAACGAGAAGCGGGTACAAAATGTATCATGCATTCCTCTCCGTTTAAAATGAGCGTTTGCACTCGACAAAACAGCTATGTTTTAAGTCTGTTTAGCGCAGGGTTTTTTTTTTCTTTTAGATAATTACGAGGTTAAACATCTGTTTTGCAACGGGGGTTTTCAGATCGATCCTCAAAACAGGCAAAACTCTGATGTTTTTTTTTATTTATTTTTTATGTTTTTGACACGTTTAGTGTTTTTCAGCCTGGTTTTACACCATTACTCGAAGAAATAGATCTCACGGATGGACGCATATTTTCGTGGAAATGCGGGATGTCGGAGCTTCAAACATCTGGCGAGAGAAGGATGTGTATCTGAGTCTAAGCGTATAAAGATGTGACTGATGCCGCATCATATATTTCAAAAAAGCCACAGAGGAGAATCAAGGTAAAACACCAGCTTATTTAATTATTGTGTTTAGAAAGCAATATGTAAGATTAATATCGTTGTGATGTTCTCTACACTTTCCTCCATTTTAAATCAATTGATCCACTTTCAAGGCGAATCTTCCAGATCCGTTCTGTTTTGAGGGATATTTATAAATAAAATTTTAAAAATTAATATTTATTAATTAAATTATTGCAGGGAAGATTTTCACTGGATAAATATAATATTGCAACAAAACTCAATTCATAAGATTTGTAAGAATCTTATTTTTCCCGTGTTCTGCAACCTGTTCATCTGAGATGAGAGTCTTTGGTCCATAAGTATCTGGAATTCAATGGGCTTTATCATTTAGTATCTTCTAGCCCAGGCCTTTTCTGTCTGATTATAGAAATAGAGGAATTTTCAAACCGTCTTGAACTACTGTTGAGGCCTCTTGAAGTGATTGTGGTTCAGAATGGATGGAAACAATCTCCAAGCATAGATGAAGAGACACTTAATCATTTTATTCCTGTTGCTAGGATCCACAACTATTCAGTGTACATGACAGTACCAGGTTGTCTCTGCTGTCACTATGGTTTCGGCTTATACTGTACCACTGATAGTCTCTAGTCTACAAGATGCTTTCCACTTCAGTTTGACTTGTGCTTTTAAACAAGCAAAACAAGCTACCTTTTATAATGTGATTCCTATGATTTAACCCAGATAAACCAAACGTTGTGGGGGCATTTGGTAAAACCCGATTTTTTTTGACGTTATGGGGATATTTTTTTTTTTGTTCCCATGAGGAAAACAGCTTATAAATCATGCTAAATTATGTTTTTTGACAACATATGTGTGCGTGTATGAAGATAATTGTGTATGCATGGGTGCTTGCATATGGGTGGGTGAGTATCTTTAGCGATAAAGTGTCTAAACACCATTGCCTTTTTCTCTCATTGTTTTGGGCAAAGTGGCACCTTGCCTTTCTAGAGGAACCTTTTGACAGGTTGCAAGATAATACGCTCTCTTTGTTCTCTAGTTAAAATGTACATTTTAATCCAGGGCTGTTGATCTCCACCATCAACTGGGCCCGATCTTTTCAAATTGTCATAGGAAAAAGACAGATAAAAACTTGGATACAGTTTAATATTTACATATATCAAAGAAGTTAGTCGATACCATAAAGAAAATGATGTGCCCACATTTTCTAATGGTGTTTTTCTGAGAATACGTCTGTTACTGTCACGTGCTGTAGGTTGGCAGGATAATGAAAAGCAAGTCCAGACACTTTTATTTTAGCCTGTTACATTTGAAATGTAGCATTCTAAAACAGTTCATTCAATACAAAATTTAGAGTCAGAATCTGTGTTTTATGTTGGCTATTCTATATAAATGTGCCTACGTTGCTTGGCAACTGCAATCAGGCTTTAGTTAGCTACAAATGAACTATATTTGGCAAAAACAGTTTATTCTGATTATTATTAATACTTTTCATTTTTGAACTTTGGAATTTTATTTTCCTGTTGTGGCTATCGTAATAGGACACTGATGGCTGTGATACATTTTTCCCCCCTCCAGTCTTTACCTAATGTTCTGCTTAAGAACACAAATCATCCATTGTAAACTGCAGGACACAAAAGAAGATATTATGAATAACGACTTCATTTTCAACTTCACTTTCTTAACCTCCATATGATGCCCAATAAAGTTGTGTTATAAGCACAGTACTTATTTGTGTACGGGGTAACAACTGTATTTCTGCTTCTCCATAAGCACCATCTACTGTCAGTGGATTTTCATTCAGCTCATCTGCTGTTTTTGTTTAGACTAATTAACACACATAATCATTTATTAGGCTGAAATACAAGTTTATCATTTCATAAAACCTTTTTGTGTGTGTGTGCATGTGTGTGTAAACTTGCATTATTTGAATTATAGAGTTTATGGACGTTTTACGGTTTGGGATATTACCATAGACATTGGTGTTGTTTCATAGTCTAATATCAGAATTCTCCTAACTTTTCCAGAGTTAGCAACTATTATTCCTGAACAACATGGATAAAACTACAGCATTTTTATAGTGGGAATGTTTATAATTAAAATGCCTGCAAACTTGAAAATAAATAAAAAGTTGATTGAAAAAAAAAAACTGCTTTATTCTCTCATTCTGCATAACAAGGGTGGGAGGAATAAGGGA
Organism: Onychostoma macrolepis; assembly: GCF_012432095.1. Taxonomy (NCBI): domain Eukaryota; kingdom Metazoa; phylum Chordata; class Actinopteri; order Cypriniformes; family Cyprinidae; genus Onychostoma; species Onychostoma macrolepis. The sequence goes on from NC_081174.1 coordinate 665,593, forward strand.
TTTTTTTTAGTTTAATACTTCAGTACTTTACCAAATAAATGCATGAATTATTGTTAGAAATTGCAACAAAATAAAAAATAGAAATAAACTTTTGAACTGCGGGTTTCGTCTGGTCAGAGGAGAACTGGCCCCCCGACTGATCCCGGTTTCTCCCAAGGTTTTTTTCTCCATTCTGTCACAGAGGGAGTTTTGGTTCCTTGCCGCTGTCGCCTCTGGCTTGCTCAGTTGGGGACACTTCATTTCTAGCGATTATCGCCGATTTGATTGCACAGAAACTATTTAAACTAAACAGCTAGACAATGACATCTCTGAATTCAATAATGAAATGCCTTTAACTGAAAATTGAGTGTTTAATCTTATTATACATTACTGACACTCTATCCTCCAATTTGATACTGTTAAGTGCTTTGACACAATCTGTATTGTTAAAAGCGCTATATAAATAAAATAAAGGTGACATGAACAAACAGAAAACAAATTAACAGTACACACTGGCCATTGTAAAAGAACAAGCCAACAAGGTAAATGTTAGCATTTTCTATTACTCTGAATCAGTTGTACCAGGCAATAGACTACTTCTTGCACTTCTGTCTACTTCTATTTTATACACCTAGGAAAAGAGTATTTTTTTTTTTTTTTCAGAAAGCATTTTTTATTATTAATGGAAGAGTAAAATTATAAAATTAATTGTTTTCATAGGTGAACCGTAATCCTTCTGGGTTGGTTAACTGTTGTACAGTTGGGTTATAACATTAGGAAAAGTGGTTGTTTTGTCCAGTGTGAATATTTAAAAGAATGTATCAGTCTGGACATAGTCTATTGTGGTTTGTCTTACACAACTGAATTTGCTTTTAACAGCCTTAGCACAGTTAGTTAACTGTCAGCCAACCTATACAAGTGCTTCAGTGGTTACTTCGGGCCTGTCTGAAATAGTCCCCTGTACCTACATTCACTGTTCCCTACATTAGTTTAGTAAGATCAGTCACTCATTTTCATTCTGTCCTTCGAGTGGACAAATTCGGACACTGAGTTCACCAGAAGGGCGGGAATTCATTTGTGATGGGTATTTTATCCACTATGGTATTGGATATCGCTACAAATGACTGTCCCCTCAATTACTGCACTGTTAAGGTATGGGAGTTGATTTAGGACACAGCCTTTGACTTCTAAACTTTTGTGGTGGTGGAGAATTCCCAGCGTAAGTTATCAGAATAAGCAATGCAATTAGTGCAAAATCTGATCCCTTATCGCACTAAAAACATGTCACTCATGAATCATCACGTCTGCCTGCTATCGCTCTTGATAAAAGTGGCTAAAAATAGCTAAAAGTATGGGCTCATCAGCATCAACACCAGCAGCAGCCAACTCTGCATTGAGTGTGTTTGGTAACGTCATGATGACTGATTGGATGGAGTACATGCACACTTGGGTTTTGTTTGTTAACCAATTTGCCTATAAAATGTAAATGGTAAAAAAACTGGACCCAAATTTTGTACACCCACCCACAATCAAATTAGTGTTGATATGCTCCACAGTCAGCCTATGAGATCACCGATACACAATATCATGCTGATTTATTTAATTATTTACTTAGTTTCATAGCGGGAGAGTGAACCAACTCCAGGGTGAGGCTAAAAGCAGTATTTTAGTGTAAACCACACATTATATAGTCAAGTAGCATATGAATGTCTCGTCATACAATGTTTTTATTAAATTGTGATCATGTTAGGTACAAACAAAACATTGTAAGTCACTAATTATAATGCTTATGTTTCCTCAGTTTTGCAGCTACAGAAAACAAAGAACTTTTTATATTATCAGAGAACACCATTGACATCAGTGGAGCTATCTCTCATACATCGCACGTACATCTGCACTTTGTTTATGATGAGAGAATTCGCGAGAGAGCAGAATTCAGTCAGCAAGTGTTGAACAACAAAACTCATCTGAATGCCTCTGATTGGCCATCAAATTCATAAGCTCAACAGAATTGTGTGTGATTAGTTATAACGCGTAACCTTGTAAAAACGTGTAAAAAGAAATATAATGGAACAAATAAGCCCTAATATTACAGGGTTTTTTTTTTTTACAATAATTTTTGCACTAGTAACAGAACCTTCATGTCATTTTTCAAAACTCTAGACCCAAAACTCAAAACAGTCATTATTTGTAACACAGGCTGTCCAGTGGTCAAAACGTTGTATATTGCGTGTCATATCTTTAAAGAAGCCTTGCATTTGCAGAAGCATTGGTTCAAAAAACTAATTTATTATGAAATATCATAGGAACATTACTTTAGATCACCCACACACACAAGATACCCATAGTTTCACTGTTTAGTTGTTAATACAATCATTAAATATAGTTGTTCAAAACGCATGATTCAGCTTTCATTATGATTCTACACATTCCTGCATCATTGTAATAGACTAGAGAGAAAAGTACAGACACTGGAATCATTAAACAACTGAAAATTATTGATGAAATAATCAACTCGCAACAGGTTAAAAAAAACTTTAAATAAGAAAAAAAAAAGATTAGAAAAGTCAGTTCCTCACTGCTCTTCTATTTTTTTTTTTTCAACCCTGTCTTGTGGGTTTGGCCACAGATTCTCATCCACATCATAATGGATGTTTTTTAATTAGTTAAACATCTTGCAAAAACTCTTCTGGTATGGCAAATCCAGGCCTGACATTGGTCTCCTGTGATATCATTGCAGGCATCATCTATGGTTTGGAGAAGAGAGACTTGTTTGTGAGGCCATGTGGAGAAAAACCCCTCAGTCGGGTTACAGTAAGGAAAGGGGAGTATGGGGGTAAATATAAGGTGATAAACTGTGGATGGGCCTGAAACCATGATTGCTGTCAGTTGCGAGGAATTCTGGGCCCGTTGCACTGATTTTGCTATGCGCCCCATAGCAAAATCAATCATCAGGGGGGGTCATCAGCTTCCAGCTCTATCACCCTCTAAAAAGACATTTACTGTAGGAAAAACAAATACACAATGAGATAAAAATTTTGGGGTTTTATTTTTTTTTTTCTCCCAACAACAGGAATCTTTGAAACTGATCATACCTGAACATACTCAGTCCTCAGTTGCTTTCATTATCTAAACATTTAATATTGTTCATCATTTTCCATAAAAACTATGCTTCAAGAGTTATGCAACAGTTGCGTAGCATTTTGAGAAGTTATATCAACTGATAGTTAGATCATTGTAATGAAATGAATAAACACTAAATTCAGATGTAATGCGTGAGTTGCATTTTGAAATGGTAATACTTTGAACTAAAATCACTGGTTCAAAGTGACACAACTTAACATCAATGAACAAAAGATCTTTGGTTTATGTGTATTGTATCCAAGCATTTGAAAAAAGTGCATTTTGATCATCAGCTGTGAATTATGTGTCTACAGTTTTGAAAAATGACATGAAGGTTCTGATATTAGTGCAAAAATGATTGTAAAAAACTGTAATTAGATAATAATACTAACTTAATAATAATAATAATAATCGTCTATGTCAAAGGCATCAGCCACAGGCGATATCTCCGACTATCATCGATACACGATACCGTCATCTATCGCCACAACCCTAAATCAAATTCAAAACCACCCAATCAGGCAGAGATCCGCACAATCTGGCAATCTTTGTTTCCTTCTCATCTGTTACTTGTACAATAAAGGACTAGGGAGGTGTTGCCATCTTGTGTAATTTGTACATTTAGCTCACATAGGCACCATCTTTATTTTTGCACTGTGTATGCGTGGTTCAAAAAATCACCCACATGCAGGGTTCACACTGCTAGCAATTTACCCAGACAAAGCATCACTGCGAGCTGGCAATTTCTGCCAAAAACAAAGCTATCTATATGGCTTCCTCAGATTTTTCCCTGAGCTTTAATCCTGCAGCCTGATTGTTTGTGACATTCTTGCATGACTGATTTCCTAATTCCTTTTTTCTGCTTCCACAGGGTCTGCCTCCATGCTGAGATGTGTGCTAGCGACCTGTCCAAGAGGCTGAGCTTGCTCTCTTTACCATGTAAATGCAAAAAGAAGCATGCTTTATTCCTCCACTAGTCCACCTGTGGCTTCAGGGCAGCCTAGCGCCACCCTGTACCCCACGCCCAAGGTGCTGACCCAGCCAGCGGGTACAAGAGCCATGGAGAATTCCTCGGCAAAAGTCAACAGCTCGCTAGAGCTCCGGACGCTATCGGAATACGTAACGCCTTCAGCTGTTTGGCAGGACCCTGTTCAGGGCCTGAACCTGCCCCTCCAGGTGTTCTTTGGCCTGGTCATCATCTGCGTGCTGCTGCTGGCCTTCCTCGGAAACATGGTGGTCTGCCTCATGGTTTACCAGAGAGCCGCTATGCGTTCCGCTATTAACATCTTGCTGGCCAGCCTTGCCTTTGCCGATATGATGTTAGCGGTCCTCAACATGCCCTTTGCGCTAGTCACAATGGTGACCACGCGCTGGATCTTCGGAGAGGCGTTTTGCCGCGTCTCGGCCATGTTCTTCTGGATGTTCCTGATGGAGGGAGTGGCTATTTTGATGATCATCAGCGTGGACCGCTTCCTAATCATCGTGCAAAAGCAGGACAAACTTAGTCCACGCAGGGCCAAAGTGTTGATCGCAGTCTCGTGGTCTCTGTCTTTCTGCTTTTCTTTCCCGCTTTCCATTGGCCACCCGGCCCTGTACATTCCCCCCAGAGCACCGCAGTGTGTTTTTGGCTACACGGTTGAGCGTGGCGACCATGCTTACTTGATGCTCATTATGCTGGTGTTCTTCTTTGTACCATTCCTGGTGATGCTGTACACGTTCATGGGCATCTTGAGTACGCTCCGGCACAACGCGCTGCGCATCCACTCCCACCCTGACTCGGTGTGCCTCAGCCAGGCCAGCAAGTTGGGTCTGATGAGTCTGCAGAGGCCCTTTCAGATGAACGTTGACATGAGCTTCAAAACACGTGCCTTCACCACGATCCTCATTCTGTTCTCAGTCTTCACCGCATGCTGGGCTCCGTTTGCCACCTACAGCCTGCTGTCCACCTTCAGTCACGCCTTCTACTACCGGCAGAACTTTTTTGAGATCAGCACGTGGCTGCTGTGGATCTGCTACCTCAAATCGGCCCTGAATCCTCTCATCTACTACTGGCGAATCAAGAAGTTCCGTGATGCCTGCCTTGACCTGATGCCCAAGTACTTCAAGTTCCTGCCGCAGCTGCCTGGCCACACCAAGAGACGTATCCGCCCCAGTGCTGTTTATGTGTGCGGGGAGCATCGATCTGTGGTGTAGTGGAGGACATTTCTGAAGCTTCTTTTGTAATTCTTACGGTACAATCTTATCAAGCTGTGGTATGTTTGGTCTTTCTTCGAACCGCAGGATGTTTTAGCTGTAAAAGATTGTACAGATGAGAAGGTTTACAGAGCCTGTATATTAAACTACTTTAATTGCACAATGTTTTTTATAGGATTTAGATCTTAATAGAAGTTTGTTCAATCAGTCAGGTGCTGCTATATTTGGTGAAAATGTGCAATCTTCTGTTTTATGACATGAATGTAATATGATTTTGTGTGCTGTATTTGTTTGTTTTTTTTTTTTCTGGCTTTGTGATCTGTTTTACACTTAACCATTTTCTATTTAATTTTATTGTTGATTGCTCAGCTATTCTGTTTTCAATTATTTTCAGTGTGGAAATAAAGGAAAGGCATTTTGGTATAAGCATGTTCCAAACTGACAAGTAGATGACTTTGTGGAGATACATGATTTTTAATGTGAATTTTGAAATTGTGATTTCCTTGACTGGAAGTGAATAAAATCATGGAAATTAATCAAATTAAAACTCATGGAATTTGTGTGGTCATATACATTTTTCTAGTTATGACTCATTGTGTAATCTTTGTGTAAATTCATTTTTAATCGACTGAATGGAAAGGTCTCAGAAGTGTATCGGCCGAAAGCTGGGGGAACCCTGTCAATATTTGTGTACAGCACAAGGTTGTTTTATGTGTCATATGAACAGCATCTAACCAACTGCTTGTTGCTGACATGCCATTAAAAACAAACCACCAATCAACCAGCTGAAGGATTTTAATTTTTTCCTCTCAATGTCAAATGGCAAGCATTAAAGAATAAATTTGTAATGTCTATTTGTCATGGAAAAAAGTCCTCTGCTCAGTTGAGACCGCAGCGAAGGGTTGTTTTGTGTCCGTCTGAGCCTTTGTAGTGTGCCGCCTTCATTTAGATGATGATTTGTTCTGAGGCTGGCCGGGTTGAAGGTAAACCCTAAAGCTTTTTGAATCTGAAAGGTAATTTTCCTTTACTAGTGTCCCTTGTGGGGTTCATTATTTCTCTAGCCACCGCTAATGAGGATGCTGTGGGCTTTAGAAGCTCATCAGAACCAATGTGTGGAACGCTATTACTTAGCAACAGTATTTATTACTTGGCAACTAGCTTGTATTATTTAGAGTTTGTACACTCTATTGGGAGTTTTTTTTTTTTTTTTTGGAGATGCCAGTATAACATTGACATAAAACATGCTTTCTCATTTTTGTGAATTTGTAATGTAACGCTTTGAAATCACACCCTTGAACCCTTGATTTAGTAAATGATTGTAGAAATATATATATATATATATAAACTTTTATATTTCTACAAGTTGCAGTTTTTAATTAAATTTCATTACATTTTACAAGTGTTTTTTTTTTTTAGTTTGAATTATCAATGGACATGACCATACATACAACTTTCAATTTAAACATTAGATAAAAACATATCTATCTGTATAGTTTCATTTTATAGACCATGTTGGAGGAGCATTTGTATCCCAACAATGGTCTATTTTAGCTTAAACTCTTTAAAATGTTAACAAGATGGAAACTGTGAAAAAAGAAAACTGGATATCTGTTTTTGACCATTGGGTTAAACCAATTATATGTATACAGTTGTGATCAAAATTATTCATACCCATGGTAAATATGATCAAAGGCAGCTGTAAAAATAAATCTGTATCATTAATCCTTTTGATCTTTTATTTTAAATTATTTAAAAAATTACCTAACCTAATCTAACCTTTCTTTGGAGAATAAGAATTAAAAAAATTAAATAAATGTTTTTCTACACATTGGCCACAATTAATCATTCAATACTTTTTGCAACCAAGAGATCAGAGACCATTCCTTCATCCAGAATCACTCCAGACCCTTTAGATTCACAGCTACATGTTGGTGCTTCTTCTCTTCAGTTCACTCATGTTCTACAGGGTTCAGGTCAGAGGACTGGGATGGCCAGCAGAAGCTTGGTTTTGTGCTCAGTGACCCATTTTTGTGTTGTTTTTGATGTTTGTTTGTGGATCATTGGAAGATCCAACCACGGCCCATTACAAGAATTCTAGCATACAAAATTTTTTATATGCTGGTATTTATTTGAATCCATGATGCCATGTGTCTAAACAAGATGTCCATGACCTCCTGCAGACATATAGGCCCACACCATTAAAAATACAGCGGTATATTTCATTGTACACATGGGGTACTTTTTATCCCATATGTTCACCAAACCCATCTTGAGTGTTTGCTGCTAAAGAGCTGATTTTTTAGTTTCATCTGACCATAGAAGCTAGTGCCATTTGAAGTTCCAGTCGTGTCTGACAACTGAATATGCTGGAATTTGTTTTTGGATGAGCGAGGAGAATCATTGCCCTCATGGGGGAAATGGGGACTTTTCTTACAGCCACTTTCTAAATTTGTGAAGTTCAACAATCTTTTGCTGCACATCAGAAATATATTCTTTGGTTTTACTCCTTGTGATCAATGATTAAAGGAATTTGGCCTCTGTGTTCCTCATATTTATAATCCTGTGAAACAGGAAGCCATGGCTGGACAACTTCATGTTCCCAGTCACCCTGGTGTGATAAAAAATACAAATATGAATGGGAATATACTTCATATTACATACTTCAACCATAAGAATTTCTAGAGGTACCAATAATTGTGGCCATTGTGTACTAGAGAAAAATATTTATTTCCTAATGTGATTTTCCCCACTTTCACTTTTTTTTTTTTTTTTACTTCAACTAAAGGTTAGACTTTTTTTTTTTTTTTTAAATGAAAGATCAAATGGATAAACAATGCAGACCTATTTTCACAGCCTTCTTTGATGATATTTACCAAGGATATGAATCATTTGGAGCACACTGTGTGTGTGTGTGTGTAAATTAAAAGTTATGGTCATGTCCATGGATAATTCATGCTAAAAAAGTAATTTTTAAAAATTACACTTGTTGCAGTTTTTAATTAAATTTTATTATATTTTACTTGTATTTTAAATTAAGTGTCAGTTTAAACAACACATTTTTTAATGTTTGTCATTTCACTTCAAATTCTGGAAATATATTAGAATTTTAAAATCAACTATGAGTAGTGGCCGGATGTGGAAATGATGTTCACCGTGTCTTTTAAAAAAAACCCACAACATTTATATTTGTAAATTTCATTGTCTATTTATTTGCATTCATTTTAGTTTTATAAAACCACGTTTAGCACTTTTTTTTACACAAAACAAAAATATAGAGCAGCCATTTGAAAATAAAAAAAATTCCCCTCACACCTTTATATAATTATCAAAAAACTTTTATGACTGTTGACACTGACTTTTAAAATGCTCTATGTCTGTCTATATTTTGTATATATTGTCTATATTCCTGTATATTTTATGAATACGCTTTACCAGATCCTATGCACTTGTTGTTTGTGCATGTAGCTTTAGAGTGTTCTTACATTTTTAGAAGTTTATATTCATTGGGAGATTGTCACTTAGATTTTTCTTATAGAGGTATACCACACTCTCACTCTCAACTTCTATTGTTGTTGGGCTCAAAAAAGAATTTACTCATCATCTCCCTGCCGTTCCCATGGCAACAAGAATGAAAAAGTGTTCAAGAAACCTGTCCCTGAACACTGCAAAGAAAAAGGGAAAATGACAAAAATGTAAAGGAGAGCAAGTGTGTGTTTGTACAATAACAGCCATCTGGAACAACCATGTAATACAGTTCCTGCACCCTGCGAAGCTGTTTCATACATTTTCAGATCCTCGAGCTAACCATATACAAAATCACAGCATTAATGCACAGGGGTTTTCAATGGCTTTTACAAATAAAACAAAAACCGAAACAACCGCTACACAAAACAAACTTTGACCTTGATTCATTACCATTTATTCAAACAGACTTTTTAAGAAATTAAACAGATTCTTTCAAATCTTGTCCCTTGCAAAAACTATTATTTTTCAAAAATAAAGTGACTGAAGTATGGTGACCCATACTCGGAATTTGTGCTCTGCATTTAACCCATCCAGGTACACACACACACTGTGAACACACACCCAGTGTGCAGCATTGGGCAGCCATTTTTATGCTGCGGCGCCTGGGGAGCAGCTGGGGGTTTGGTGCCTTGCTCAAGGGTCTCACCTCAGTCATGGTATTGAGGATAGAAGAGAGCGCTGGTTATTCACTCCCCCCACCTACAATCCCTGCCGGACCTGAGACTCAAACCCGCGACCTTCAGGTCACAAGTCCGACTCATTAAGACATGACTGCCCCCCGAAATGGTCATATTTAAAATATTTTGTTTTAAACTTCTTGATGTGCTTTCAGAACAATCAGTGGATATTTTTAAGTGATGCACATTACATGTAGTGCAGTGTTAATACCTTTTGCGAGAAAATATCCATTTAGACGACAGTACATTTTAATCAGGTTGCAGGAATGTGGGCGGGTGTGAAATCATAATTACGTGGCTTGTTGTTCGTTATTTTTATAGAATCTGAAATCATGAGTGCTCCTGTGGATATTTCATTTGTCTATCTTGCGGTTCATTTTCTGTGCCCGTATGGTCACATGCCAGCATGTCTCAGGCCGAAGGCAGACAATTATTTTACATACAGCAGAACTTGAAGTGGCTTTAAATCCCTTTCCAGATTCATGCGCCTCAACACGGCTCAGGCAGCTCTTTTGTTCTTGTCATAATTGTTAGATGTACTTCAATGCTTATGCCTATATACCAGGCCAGTTTATTGAACTTAACTGAAGGTGTGGTCTTCTCTTTAATGACCTGATTCTAATTGGAAGCACTTGACATAGTGATAAAAGGCTCTTTTGAGATGAGCATATTCTACCTAGGATCACAGGTGCACATTTGTTAGACAGTCTTTCCAACTTTGTGTGATGTCAAGGTAACACAAAAATCAAAGGCATGTGGCGGTCTGAAAAATGGAGGCAATGTTCTCACTGTTTGGTGCTTTTCTTTTCTTTTCTTTTAAACGTATATTCATGTTCTAGTTTCATCTAATGCTGACACAACATTAAAACCACTGACTGGTGAAGTGAATAGCATTGATTATATTGATTACATTGCACTTGTCGAGGGGTGGGATATATTAGCAGCAAGCAAACAGTCATGTCAACACGGTAAGCAGGAAAAATGAGCGAAAGCAAAAAGATCTGAGTGATGGTTAGGTGACCGGGTCAGAGCATTTCCAAATGCCAGCCTTCTAGGGTTTTTCCCGTATGCAGTAGTTAGCAGTGTTGAGGAGTAGCTAGTTACAATGACATTGTGTAATTTATTTACAAAATAAAAATAAATGTAACTGTAATCCATTACAGCTACTGAGAAAACATTTGTAATTAAACGACAGTTATTTAGGAAAATGTTAATTACAAAGGGGGTTACATCTGAAAATTTTCACACACATACACTTAATTGATTTCTTTCCCAAATTGCATTGATTGCTCTAAAATATGAGACACCAATGTTTCAGGAGTTTAGGACATATGCTTATTCAATGACTGCTTTATTTCCCATTTGGATTTATGTATATGCTGTATTTTTTATTTATTTTTATTTTTTAAGATGAACTGTTTTTTCCAAGGCATTGTTAGGTATCAGTGTTTCCTGTCATAGATGTGCAAAAATTTGATTTAAAAAATAGTATCATAGCTACATATTAAACTATTTTATGATTTTAAATCTGTATTTAACCTCAGAATGATCTTAAAGTAAAAAGAGGTGCAAAAGTCAGATTTTGTGGTGGCTGTGCTTTAAAATGAAAATATATTAATTTAAAATGAAAGTGATGAAGAATTTTGACAGTCTGACAGTAATCACTGTTGAGTCCTACTGTAAGGATAACCCTGCCTGCTTTAAATGTTTGAAAATTATTACAGTTTTTCTCAATTGCTAAAACACTATAACCAGGCTTTTGAACTACAATTTCAAAACCATAACGCCATTTTTAAAAAAGCCAACACTACTCCCCTGAGTCAGATTTGGTGAACTGTTACTGCAGAACTCTACGCAAAAAAATCCCTTCATTTCTCAGTGCTTACACCATGTGGTAATTTAGAAAGCTCTAGCATTCAATATTGTTCACTCAAGTCTGCACAGTTTGAGCTCAATTAGCACACAGTTACCCAAGTGGAAACACTAGGAGTCAAAACTGATCACACACCAATCAGAGCCTTCGATGGAGATAAAAGGGCCAACGTCAGCTTACAGTTTCTCTCAGTGGCTTTGGTGCATTTCTCAGATCAGAAATGAAATTCTCAAAACTACTTGTTCAACCTCCACATCATCTAGTCACTTGTGCACATCATAAAAACTTTCTCAATCAGTTTCAAGCAATCGCAACTTGTTCAAAAGAATATGTACATTTCTTTGCCGTTTCCTACATGATCAGTTGACAATCAACATGACAATCAATTATTGTCATGTTGCTCAAAATGTATTATATAGTTCTCTGTGCTATAGTCTTACCCCTCAAAACATCTAGGCCTGGTTTCACAGGCAGGGCTTAGACTAAGCCAGGATTAGGCCATAGTTCAATTAGGACATTTAAGTAATTTTTATAAATGTGCCTTAGAAAAAAACATTACTGGCATTGATGTATTTTAAGATCAATCGTTGCAAGTTTCTTTCAGTTGAAACAGCTCAGACTTACATTTTAGTCTGGGACTAGGTTTAAGCCTTGTCTGTGAAACCGGGGGCTAGTCGTTAGTTAATCGTATAAGTCATTACTGTAAAAGCAAAATGGTTGATCTAGTTGTCATAAACTGTCAAGCATATTTTCTATACATTTCTATTAGACTTTTTATAAATTTGCCATGAATTGTTCAAGTGAATCTTAACTTTCACTAATAAAGAGAATATAGATCAACCAATGACAAACCAGTTCTCTGAAATAGCACAGATGTGCATCTCATGAACCTTCAATTGGGAAGCATATAGACAGGACAACACAAGAGTTACAATAGACTTTCTAATTTTTATTTTCGCCTTTGTGTTCATATTTCTTTTTCTTTTCTATTTCACAATGACATTGTAACATTTTATATATTTTTTTGGGGTCAGACCACAAGTAAAAGTGTAACTGTGAATCAAATCTAGTCTTTTTCAATCAATATCCCACTTACAGTAATGTTTAAATTTGTACTTGAAATGGATATATGGCATACGAAGTTCAGCCTTCTGCATTTCAGTACAGTGACTGTCATCCAAACTGTTGCCATAGTTTGGTAATACTAACAGCATGCAGTGTTATACTGACAGCATGACTAAGCATTTTGACTATCTTGTTGTGAACAATGACACAAGGACTTTTCATTCTGATGGCACTGATATATGTTCAATGACAAATACTTACTTTTGAGAGATGAGCTAAAGAGTTTGAGTAAAAGTTACAGGCTTTTGCAGGAAATCCATTGTGTGGTGCTGTTTGTACGAATTGTTTTGTACATATGTCTGTGCAAATATTACAGTAAGGATGATTCGAGAAATTCACCAAAGCAACTGAGAAAAACTGTATTCAGGTTTGAAACAATGGATCCAGAGAGTAGTGAAGGAAGAGGTCAAGGACACCCCAGAGGAGGAGGGAGTAGAGAAAGAAATGAAGGAAGAGGAAGAGTAGGAGGTGGAGAGGGAGTAAAGAGAGGAAGAGGAAGATGAGGAGGAGGAAGACGACAACATGGAAGAGAAAGAGGAAGGGCAAGAAGACAAAAACAGTCTCAGATATTTTAGTTGATGTGTGCCAGGGTTGGATTTTACCCCCGCTGCCTGGCCAGGGCTACTGTAGCCTGTGTCCCAGACCAAAGACAGGATGCTGAAGCAGAATAATTATTTTTGTTGTTGTTTGCTGTATTGCACGGTACTCTACAGTACATTAAATTAAGGAATAAAACACTTGGGGAGTGCCACAAGCAACACTTATTACCGGTTTTTGCAGTATTGTTTTGAATTGATCTCATCAGTGTGCAAGACTGTGTTGTAGTGTGTGTGTGTGTTTTTGAGGGTTTGTGTGTCATGTCTGAGAGCAAAGTTTGGTTTTTCAGCAAGATTGAGTTGTTTTGAGTGGAGAGTTTCATTTTGACCTGAATATAAGAAGTTTGGGGAATTGAGTTAGAAGTTATGGATTTGTGTTTAGAGTTAAAAGAGGCATAATTTCAATCGAGAAAAACTGCAACAGTTGAAAACATTTATTCAAAATTTGGGAAAGCAGTCAAAATGAATCAAATGTAATTGGTTACATTAATAAACTAATTGAAATAGTTGTACTACTTATTACATTTTAAATTGGGTAAGTTGTAATCAGTAACCTATTACATTTCCAAAGTAAGCTTCCCAACACTGGTAGTTAGTATACCTACGAAAAGTAATGCAAAGGACATCTGGTGGGTCATGGGTCATGTGTGGAGCGAAGGCTAGTCTGTCCGGTTGATGCACATGGAGCTGCGGTCAGCGTGCCCATGATGAGCATCTATAGAAAGTGCTGGACCAACAAATCTGATCCACGGAAGCCCAACCACACAACTTGCAGGACTTACAGGATCTGCAGCTAATATCTTGGTGCCAGATACCACATGTTCAAAGATCTTGTGGAGTCCACGCCTCAACACATCAGAGGGGACCTACACAAAATTAGGAAAGTGGATTTAATGTTGTGGCTGATCAGTGTAGCGGATTGATTACTTACCTTTTGTTCCATCTGCCAAGGTGTTAAATTTGCTTAAAAATAAATAAATACTCTATCACAGCCTCGCGGTCAGTAATGACAACAAAACAATATTCATTTATTTGGGAAACAAATAAATAATTGCCAATATTTAGCAATATGGAGATGATTTTAACACTGCTTGAATGTGTCCTATGGAACTGTTTGTAGCACTATGTACTGTATCTCAAATTTGAACATTTAGCTGCTACAAATTAAAGTTGTTTTGAGATCTACAATTTACCCCTAAACCCTGTAAATGTCATTTACACCAGTACTGAAACATCAGTTTAAATGTTGCACATTTATTTTACTTGTAAATCATTTATATTAGTACAAAGAGACTTTTCTTCAACTGGGACCTCAGCAGGTCATGTATGATTTTACAATTTCAAATAAAAGTGGTTTAGAGGCATCACTTTTTTTTATGGGTCATAGACAAGCTGCAATTCAAATGTATGCAAAATTACTTGGAAATATTAACAAATATTTCCAAAATGATGATCACTGCCAGCCTGGGCTGAAACACTTTTGTCAGTAAAGCACTGTAATTGTCAGAAGAGCACACAAGTGTCACTTTCCGCTGCTTCTCGTAGAGGAAATGTGTTGCAAGGTTTAATTCAGTCTGTTTATTTCACAGATTTAAAATTAGAGCTCTAATACATAATGTAGCAGAATACATTAACGGCTGGGGTTGCTGCGAACAACTGTGTTATTCTGTGACAGATGGTTTTCTCTGAGAAAGGATGTCTTTAATGTCTCTGGTGAGACTGTGAAGCTCTTTCTGAAGGCCCTCCACATCATCAGAAACAACAGGACCATCTTCGGCTCCCTCTCCCAGATTGCTCTTCTTCTCCAGGCCGTGACCCTGCACTACCAGCTGCTTGACCACCAGACTCTGGTACTGAGACAACAGCTTGTGCTGCTCCTACAACACACACACAGACAAATGCATAGCTTACGCGTTTCTGTAGATTTGTCATGGTGCCATATGATACAGAATTTTAAGGGTTTTGTTTAATTATAAATTGCATTTTCAATTAAAAATCAGACTGCTATACTACCTATGCACAAGCATATATGACCCTGGACCACAAAAGCAGTCATAAGTAGCACGGCTATATTTGGAGAAACAGCCAACAATACATTGCATGGATCAAAATTATCGATTTTTGTTTTATGCCAAAAATCATTAGTATATTAAGTAAAGATCATGTTCCATGAAGATATTTTGTAAATTTCCTACCGTAAATATATCAAAACTTAATTTTTGATTAGTAATATGCATTGCTAAGCACTTCATTTGCACAATTTTAAAGGCGATTTTTTATATTTTAAATTTTTGCACCCTCAAATTCCAGATTTTCAAATAGTTGTGTGTCGGCCAAATATTGTCCAATCCTAATAAAGCATACAACAATAGAAGCTTATTTATTGAGCTTTCAGATGATGAATAAATCTCAGTTTCAAAAAACTGACCCTTATGACTGGTTTTGTGGTCCAGGGTCACGTATGGCATTTTAGTATTTTAGTAGTGTTTTGCAATGACTCTGACTGAGCAGAAATCTTTTGTATAATAGTTATTTGTATATTTCAGTTTTTTTTTTTCTGCACAGCTGGATTTTACTGCAGGTTTAGGGGACACATGGCTACCTCAGGAATCTTGCTTTGCAGGAAGCCGATGATATGCGGCACACAGCGTCCAGGTGCATGCAGCATGCAGTGTGTGACGTTCTGGAAGAGCAAGACGCTGGTCAGATGCAGCACAAGCGCAGGGTCTTCTGTATCCCTCAACTGCTCCAACAGAGCCTGGCGGTGCACAAAGAGAGCCTGCCTACAAACACACACGCGCACACACACACAATATGTAAACTTTGTTAGGCAATGTCTGCATTTGCTTCTAAATAGCTATAGTTCTCAATTAAAAATTTGAATCAAATGAATTATATGATCACATGATTTGCCTCATTGTTGAAGTCTGCATCATTGATTCTGTTACTTTCCTGTTTAATAGTGTAAAGCTGAGATAAAAGCGCTATAAAAAGGTGACTTGACATGGCTATGCTTTGTACATTAGTGGTTTTAAAACGTGGCAGAGAAAAGCCAAGGTTTGTATAAAGTATGTGTTATCCTACATATAGACGTGGTACAATAACACCGTGTCTACACGACAAAACAAAAGACAATAGAACCCATTATAATCTGTGATGCTGTCTCCATTGGATGTGGTGTGGCGCAACATGGCCAATCGCCAGCAGCAAACTGATGCCTCGTTCTATTTATGATGAACTGACACAAAGTACAAATGATCTGCAATGGTCACTTTGTCGCGTCCAGTGTAGACAGGCTTTAGCTGTTGCCACACGGCACGACAACTTTTGCATCCAGTGCAGACGCGGTGTGAGTCAATCACTAAAGAAAAACATTTAATTGCTGTTTTGGAGAACTGAATGTTCAGCAAAGCACATACCTGTGCTGATTAAAAAAATAAAAATTATATGGGTCGACCTTGAGCTAACATGTTAACTTTGGGCTTCCTTAAAGCAATGCAATGCCTATGACTGAAGAATAATAAAAACAAGACATTTGATTACTAAAGAAGAGACACTTCAGTGATCAATACCAGTGCAGTGCTGGGGAATGAAGTGGTTATACCTTTCTCTTTTCTTGTCGCCTTTCTTCAGAAGAAGCCCGCACTCTTCTGCACTCATCTCCAAACATGACAAAAAGTCTTCAATGGCCTGCAAGTGATAAAAAAAAAAAAGTCTGCTACTTTGCTCTTCCAACCCATGACAACTGACAGTAAAATGTAAAGGAATATATAGTATTTTTCACATTTTCTCCATTAATTTTGGGAATTCTCTGGAAGGGATTTAAACATGATGACACTCAATTCTTTTATTCATAGCTGAAAGCATTATCAAATTACTTAAATATTAATAAAAACATGCAATGGGCAGGAGATGTGTAGAACTGTGTAAAAGTTAGGCGTTCGAACTGAAATTTGAGCAGTTCTGTGAGCCCATGTCGTGTCATCAAACACACCTTTCCATTGAGACTGTTGTGTAGCTTCATCAGAGGAGATTTAACTTCATCTGAGAGCTTTCCCAGAATCTTCAGCCTGATCTGCAACACAGTAACAGACACAACACTTATGTAAAGTAGAGAGAAGCAAGCATAGATAAAAATGTGTGGTTTTTCCCATCTAAATTTGATTTTGATTTTCCAATTTCAACTGTAAGCTGCTTCTACTGGAGAATCAGAGAGAGTTGATGTCTATGGCCTCGTCTCTCAGGAGGTCTGTTTTAACAGCCACAGTGTTGATGAGCTTCTCCTCGCGCTGCAGAACTGACAGATCTGATCCAAACCTCTTCCTCAGACAACACAGAGCTATACGCATTGCAAATGCATTATTATTGTGTGTCTGGGGTTCAGTTCAACCAAATTTGCTAATAACAAAGTAGCATAGAATGGTCCATTCATTTAATTAAATTCTTCTTCATTGGTTAATTCGCAAATTGCATCTTAATTCAGTCTATTACAATTTTGTATGTTTGTGCACTGCTTCTGATCTAATTTCTCCAAAAAAGTTGAAGCAAGTCTAATTCTCACAATCCAATCGAATTCTGGTGGATAAATTTAAGTCTTGGACTACTACACATTTATTTACCACCAGCCAGGAGCAGCACGGGGTGGTAACAGAAGTTAACTGTGCTATGAATGCTGTTTATGGAATAGCAGTAGGTTGTACCTCACTGGTGATGGCTGTCGAGCTGTCCGAGGTCATATGCTCAGCTGCCACAAAGCTCAGCAGCACATTGGTTGCATCCGTACATACGGTCTTCAAAACATGCTTGGCAATGGTAGCCTGCGTCTCATCTGGTATGTACAGAAAAAGAAAAAAAAAGCACAAAAGTTAGCGGAGGACAGACAAGCACAATGCTGTCACTTCTGTAAACTGTGTACACTTGATGGCTGAACCACTAATAAAAAGAACAACTGAGATGAACACAAACAAACCTGAGAAGATTTTGGTTCCTTTCTCAAAGAGGCGGATGTTGTTGTACAAGTTGTTGATCTCCTCCTGAAGATCCTTCATGTTTTTCTTCCGACTCCCTCCTGCTCGGGCTGAACTTGTGGACATGAAAGCGGCACTGACCACTTCCTGGTACATTTTGCTCAATGGCCTGGCAAAAAAAAGTTTTTGTAGGTTCTGTAATTTCATTTTTCAAATTTTGTGGAAAAACAACAAACTCAAGGTCTGTTCACACCAAAATGAATGTTCTGTATGAAAATTTGCTGAGATAAATATTTTAATTTGAATAAACAGCTGTTAATGCATCTGCTCAGACCAGCACTATCAAGATATCATTAATGCAGCATTTTTTTATTTTATTTTATTTTTAATGGAAAGTCTTTCAAACGATTCCAATTCCAATCCAATCATTGGGCCTCATTCATGAAACATGAGCAGAACTAATTTTTGTGTCAATTGTTCGTAAAGCCATTCTGATGTAAACTTTAGAATTCAAGAAAATGTTCTTATTTTCAATATTTTATTTGGTACGCCTGCTCCCTACCACGTGTAAATGGTGCGTAAAACGTTCTGTGTTCTTTTTGGCAAACTGATGACACTGAATTTTGATGCAGTGCCATAATAATTACAAGTTAATTTGCCCTTGCCCTCTTTTTGAATTGTTTCGTTTTTTATTTTGCAGCGGAGTTGATAACTGTAAAACGTAGCACTCGTCACTGTCAGCCGTAAATAGAGGAGGGGCGGGACAAATAGCGACCAACCATCCTACCAGTGTTGGGCTAGTCACTCAAAGAATGTAATATATTACTCATTACTAGTTACTCCTTTCAAAAGTAATATTGTTACTTTACTTATTACTTTCTGGCAACAGTAATTAGTTACACTACTAGTTACATTACTTTTTCTTCACGCCCCACAGAAGTTGTAACTTCCAGATAAAATTCTTCTAGAATGTTACTAAAAACATATTTCTGCCTCATCATTTGACCAAAATCCACATTGGATCACAGTCAGAAGTTATTACAAACACTCAATAGTGACTGATAGTGACATTCAAGTAGAAGTGTTGTATTCATCTCATTAATTGTAATGTGTAGCTTGAAGTAATTTTTCCATTACCCATATGCGATTAAATTTCATTATGTATTTTATCAAATCACATGAAGAAACTGTTTAATTTTCCAAAAATATTTTGAATTATATTAATATAATGTACCACATGCTGATCAGAGGGATGTAATGCCAGAGTAAAGTAAAGCCACAACTTACACAACAGATCTTTTTTTCCTGACAAAATCAATATAATGCAATATTTCTATCTGCTGAATGTAAGCTTTTCCATATTCCAAGCTTGCCTGCTGCACTGGGGACATCACATGCATGTGCGAGTCATGAAAATTATGAAAGTAAATCTAGGAATTATTTGATTGTTAGATTTTAAATCAGCGGGGTTGAGGCATCAAAAGGAACTAAGTAACTAAGCTGCTTTACGGAAAGTAACTGTAATATTATTACTGAAATCTTATTAGTAATTAGTTACACTACTAGTTACTGCAAAAAGTAATATTATTACAGTAACTACATTACTAGTAACTAGTTACTGCATATCACTGCATCCTACTGCCTACAACAATGGAGAAGTCAATATTACTGGTTACTGCTTTTTTATATTTTGCAAAATTCTTAAAAATGAGATACTAGTAATACGTTGCTGCCGTGGATATTCCAAATCATAGCAACCAAAGCGTCTCAGCTGGAAAAACGCTGTGCCACCAAAGCGTTCTCAAGCGCCACCAACTGGTCGTTTTAAGAAGAGCGCCTGACATTTTTTCTGGCTAAAAACTCTTTGGTGGACACACGTTAATTGAATATTTATTGTCAGGCATATGGCCTATTGGTGTTCTTTGCATTTATGCAATGGAGCCAAACCTGAGAAAGAAGACCAGAATATTTCACGAAACACGCAATTTGCGCAGCAGCTGTAATTCATAGGTGGGGATTATGCTAATTGAGAATGAGCATGCACCAGCGCCCTATTTAGGCATGATTGTAATTCATTAACATACACATGTTTAACTATCAAATCGGACGTTTACAAAGCGTTTGTGAGTCCGGAGGAGAGTTTTCAGGAAGGTCCGTTTTATGCACAATTACTCGGAATTTACTCATATATTTACGGAAGTTTCATGAATGAGGCCCAATGTGTGCCAGGTGAAAATTAGTACTTTTTTAACTTTATCATAAACACTTGTTGCTTGTAAAAATGGCTGTCTCCATATGCTTGAATATCATGGTTTGAACCTTTGTATCTGCTCTGCTAGTTCCTGCAGCATCTCCTCAGAGCTGTCACACACTTTCTCCCCCAGCACCTCCATGATCTCCTCCACTGAGAGGAAGGACATGTCTCCTTGCTTATTTCGCCCTGTAACATATGCATGGTCACAAATTAAAACAGGAACTAAAGCTGTTTCCTACTACCATTATAAATTTCACCAGAAAGGTTTTACAGAGGTAAAACTTGTTAACATTAGTTAAGAAATAGCTAACATGAATTAAAAATAAACAATACTTCAACACAAACCAAGGTTAGTAAAGCTGGCAAATTTCTATATACACAAAATAATTTTTAACGAGTTAAATAATACAAATATAAATAAACATCAATATAATAAATCAGCATGTTTATATGCTGTTTTAAAAATGAACAGTACATCATTAACTAACAAATGTGTAGTTTATTAGTTAGCACATCAGTGTTCATACCCTGAGAGGTGTGTGTCGTCTCCTCATCACTGTCTTCCTCCCTCCTGCCCTTTTTTTTTGTTTTGCGAATTCGGATCTCTCGGGCATTTCCGCCTCCACCTCCTTTCACGCTTCCGCTGCCCTCTGAGGAACATAAATAGCCAACAGCAAGCTTCTTATCAACAGCAATTTCTACTACGAGAATTAAAAACTACTGCAGGTTACGAAAATTATAGAAAAAAAAACAAAAAAACAAACTGAGTGATGTATAATAATTGAGCTCATCAAGCCATACTTTTTCTCCCGTGTTGTTCCCCTGGCTAGCTACTAGCTTTTAGTTTGCATCACAGCCATTAACTGTGAATGGCTTCTCTCTATTGCTAAGCTGAGGTAGGTGGTATTGCAGAGAGAAAAACATGTGCATATGAACCTGAGTGTACTGTTTTCTTCCCGGAGGAGAGAGACTGTAAATTTTAAATGCCTTTATCCCCTGGATTTGGTCAATTTAATACACTAGAATACAGGTGGTTACAACGCTAAGAGCAGGCATGGATGAAAATCCACAAAAGACCTCCAATTCTGATTTCACAGTGGCCTTAAAAATCTGAAATAAACTCTCTTTACCCGAAGCCTTCTTCCGGCGTTCGTCTCGTTTGTCTTTCTTTGAAGAGGCTGAAGACTCCAACAAAAAAGACGCTTGTTTGACATCATCCTCCGTTATCAGAAACACTGGGTTATTCTTCACTTCCTGTTGTTAAAGCAGAGAAGTGAAAAACATCCACTGACAATCCCCTTCAAATGTTTTAGTCTAGAATGACACTATTTCTTGCTGGAAACAATACTTTCAGTGTGTTCACCAAAAACGTGCTGATGTCTTGTTATTTCTTCATCCATTAAAATTTTGTATTTAATTGATATATTTTCACTTCTAATTTTTATTTTAGTTTAATGTTTAGTAATTCTGCTCAGTGCTTTGGTCATTTTATTATTACTAATTGGTTTGATTTTATTTAAAAAAAAAAAAATGTTAGATATAGTTTTTATTTATTTTTATATTGTATTTTAATGCGTCAACTTATTCAAGTTAGTTGCCAAGGCAACTATTCTAATTTTCATTTAGTTTTTGATGTAATATTCTTTTTTTTAGCATTATTTCAATGAACAATTATGTTTTAGTTTAAGTTAATGACAATAACCCTGCTTGGAACTCATGAAACTTTTCATTTTGGGTGAATTATCCCACTTACTTACTTTAATAACAGGAATGTAAATTAGTCACTTATATTGTTTAATATTAATGTTAATTTAAGCACTTGCCACATAGACATTTATGGAAGATTCTCTAAAACCAGCAAACTTGAACTTTTTTGGCTAGAGCACTTGATTGTTCATAGACAAATGATTTTGGACTTGAACATCAAAGTGTGAAAACAAGCAATTTTGTCATTTTAATATGGTGTGCAGGTACTCCAGGTGTGTAGTGTACAGAAAAAGCTTGCATACCTTCTGTGCTTTCCGTTGCATAATATCATCAAACAAAGCGATGCATCCTGTGATGAACTTTTCGCTGACCACACAAGTGGAGAGAAGCCTTGCACTGGACTGCACATTCATGCTCCTCAGCACTTCATTCAACAGAATTCCTACATCCTCTTCAGACAGACTGCTTGGGATCATTGGCTAAACAAGAAATTAACACAACATTTATGGAGGTATTTTTCCATTAAAAAAAATAATAATAAAAATAAATGTTGCATGACTGTACCTGTAGGTCGACCCAAGTGGCTGAGTTGATAGTCTCCTCCACTGAGGCCCCCAACTGATCTATGATGGCTCTGCCAACACATGCAGTTTTGAGAAAAAGCAGTTTGCTAGACTTAAACCGCTTCTTTATGTAGCTGACTGGATCAGGTATCCCCAAGCGGGTCAGCGCCTCAAACTCTGCAGGAAAAAAGATACAACTGGACTGAAAAGTGTTCTTGGATTAATATGAATTCAACTCCAGAACTACCACAGTGTCAGTTGCCACAAAAAGTTATTTTGACTCATCTCTCATTTAAACAAAAAAACACTACCCCTATTTGCTTCCATTGTTAGTGTGTACTGTAACTAGGATATCTGCTTTTTATTAAAAATAATTACAATAAAAAACAAATGAATAATTTGAAAAACTTTTCAAATTATTTTATTCAATTATACAATAAACTCTGTTGGCAAAGCCTAATTTAATTCAGGTAAACTATTTACAGCATGAGATATATTGACATGTACCAACACCTATTGGTGAACAGAAAACAAAGTTAAGGTAAGGCAAGGTTCAATGTTTATATTTTTGTATAATCTAGAATAGGCTTATACGGTACAAGCAAATATTAATACATGTGCGTGTATGGTTGGAGGAGGTATATGTCATGATTTGTTGTAATTAAAGCCTATTCAACAAATGACCGATTTTAGACGCAGCTTTAGTTGGAGGTAGGTGGCATTTATTATTTAGGACTAGAAATCATTTTAAATAAATAAATCTAACACTAGCTTGCTCTATTCTTTTTCTATTCTATCTGTTTTCATTTTATTTATTATATAATTAAATAAATGTAAAAAAACCTTTCTACATGTACTGTGTTAAGCTAACTGAGGCTTGTCATAGCACTTGCGTATAATTGCTCTTTTGTTGATTTTGATTGCTTCTATTGTCCTCATTTGTAAGTCGCTTTGGATAAAAGCATCTGCTAAATGACTAAATGTAAATCCTGCACTGCGACTGCAATACGTTGGGAGTCATCAGTTTTTCTGGGTCCCTAATTTCCAGAGAAGGGAGACTGAACATTTTAAATGCTGTATAAAAGCTATATACTGTCATTTAAAATAAACACACCCAAATATCCATTCTGTTTGAGAAAGGACTCAACCCAAGTGCTCTGGGCCTTGGAGTAGATGTCAGGAATGTAGATGGATTTATCCTGCCTGCCTCCAACCACGGAGCCCTTCAAACGGCCACTGTTAACCTGTTCTTCCAGCACCGCTGATAAACAACAAAGAATAAACAAGCAGTCTGTATGCAGAACGCTCAAATAAGAAACGATTGTGTAAAAAGGCAAACTGCAAAACTCACAGTACAACAGATTCTCCTGAAAACCATAGAGATTTAGCAAGTTGTTGATCTGTGTAGGCCTAGGGATGGAAATCACAACTGTTAAAAAACTACAGAGAAATTCATCTTTAAAGACAAAAGAGACTATAAGGAAAAGGCAAGACATAAAAATAAAAAAATAAACTGTATATTCCATTGACAAATACGAGAAATCAGAGATGCTTAGGAGATTTTTAAAAAGACATTTAATGTGCACTGGTTCAACATAATTATACGCTTAGTTAACCTAAAATTTACCCTCGTTTCAAAACCCATGAGATGTTCGAGCTCTGTTAACATATTTCATGTGTACTATGATTAAGTGTTGGTCAGTGGTATATGTGAATAAAAGCTTAAATTAAATCTGTTAATCATATTGATTACGTTTCATGATCACTTTATGGATAAATAAGGGACAGAAATCTCTCAGGTTTCATTAAAAATACATTAACACTTTATTCAACAGGCTGATAACAGCACATTATTTTGATAACTTAGTAAGAGTAAACTACAGTACACCTCTTATTGTATATTTTCCATTATCTATCCCTTGATGCAGAGGGTGGAGTTGCTTACCTTGTGATGGCACTGAACAGACCGCATATGCAGGCTTTGTGTCTGGAGAGGAAAGCTTGTGTGAAGATTACTCCCCTGTTGTACTGATCAATCTGACCGTGGATCACTCTGCCCAGCCTCGAGTTCAGCTCCTAGCAGAGTCGCGAGAAGGCAGTCAAAAGACCATTTCATTACAACTAGAAAAGAAATATGTGTGCAGCTCATGTAACGTTCTAGTTTAAAAAAAAAATGTAAAACAAATAAATGTTATGGTGTAAAATGAATGAGCAAGTCAGCTATCCAAATTTTCCAGCTTCTACTGAAGCCCACAAGATGCTCTTTGGAACATTTTTAAATCAGGCTGTGAAAAAGAGGGGTCATTATTATTATTTAATGTGATTTAAATGCAGACAGATACACCACAATTTGACAATTACTGTAACTGCAATGCAAGCAGGTTTCTATAAACTGCTGAATGATTGTTTCTCATAAAGATTATTGACCAATTGTAAGTTGCTTTGGATAAAAGCGTCTGTTAAATGAATAAATGTAAAAATGCATTCTAACAAGAAGAATCACAATACTTCACGCAGACTGGACTAACCTCAGTTAGAAAATCTCCAGGTAGATCATACGTTTTGCAAAGCTCTGCGATGTTCACCTGTCCAGCCTCCTGGAGTTTATCATTCACCTCCTCAGCAAGACGATCTAAGTACGTTCTTTACAGGAGAACAAGCATTAAAGAAGAAATTTATAACTGCATGACACATAAAGTTTACTAACATATTGGCAGAACTGAAGAACATTTTCAATAGTTTTCCCTCTATGCTACAAGTAACGCTCTAAAGAACATGTATTCGTTTTTCACTCACTCGTCAATCAATTGACCCAGAATGAGCTGTGTGCCTTTGTCTGATTTGATGATTTCATTTGCTCTGCTCTCCACATGCACCAAATCCACATTGATGATCTGTGAGAAACATTAAAGAATCATTAAAGGAATAGTTCACCCAAAAATGAAAAAACTTTGATCACCCTCAGGACATGATGTTGATGTTTCTTCATCTGAACAGAAATTTTGCATTCCATCACTTCTTCACCAGTGGATGCTCTGCAGTGAATGGGTGCCGTCAGAATGAGAGCTGATAAAAACATCACAATAATCCACTCCAGTCAACCAGTCAACATCTTGAGAAGACAAATGCAGTGTGTTTGAAAAATTTAACTCTTTACTAAGACGTTTTTAACTTCAAACCGTTGCATCGGGTTAAAACACAAGTCCTCTATCCATAACATTGATTCTTTTCAGTTAAAAAGTTTGTCTGAATCAGGAGAGAAATATGCACCAATCAAGCACTGATTACAAGCAAAAACTGTACTAAACAATATGTTCATGGATTTTGATGTGCGAGTACAAAAAGGGATGGACTTTTTCACTGAAGGAAGCATTAATAAGGATGATGGACTGGAGTCGTGTGGATTATTGTGATGTTTTTATCAGCTGTTTGGACTCTCATTCTGACGGCACCCATTCACTGCAGAGCACCATTGGTGAGCAAGTGATGCAATGCTACATTTCTCCAAATCTGATCCGTTGAAGAAATAGATTCATCTGCATCTTGGATCTTGGAATACATTTTTTACAGCAAAATTTTATTTTGAGATGAACTCTTTCTTTACAAAAAGTATTCACATAGAAAATCTGCCCTCCTTCATAAGACGAATATAAAAACTATAAAATGTTATGTTATATATCAAACCAACCTTTTGAAGATCCACAACATTAATCCTCCCTTAAAATATAAAGCAAAATGTTAGATTCAAGTAGTCGTTTAGTAGACTCTGCTATTCAAATCGACATACAGTACACTTATTAAAGTGAAGTAATTCAAGTATTGTACTAGCCTCTGTGCATATACAGCTCATCGCGCATTTCTCGGCTGATCTGTGCAGGAGTCACATACTCTTTCCCATCCAGAGTGTGAACCACATCTAACTTCTTATCCTCCACCAGCTTGACCACGATCTCGATGCAATTCCTCTCAGACAACCTGAGGTCAACACACAAAGACACAATCTGCAGTTAACAAATTAAATCATACATGACAGGTACTTTCTCACAAATCAATAGTGCTCCTTCTGATTTTACTCAAAGCAATAGGGAATTTCTTGAAATGAATCTCCCTTTTATTAACCATATTACACCTACTCTATCATATTTGATATTTGTAAGACCTCAAAACATGATCAAAACTTTGCATCTTCTACATGTCCCTGATTGACATTTAGCATCTTTCAAAAATGTCCACCTTCACATATGTCTTTTTTTGTTGTGAAATATTTAATGATTTTATAATGTAAAAATAAGAGTAACTATTATATGGTTACAAAAACTTAAAAAAGTACGTTTTTACTGGACTGGAGCAAATTAGGTTTACTTGATTATCCAAACATTAAAAAAAAAAAGAAAAATCATATGTAACACAACAGGCTTTTTTGAGGAATGTTTATTTGTACATCTGTCAGTCATCATTGTATTGCATTATTAACACATTTAAATATAGCATTACTATGTCATATTACAGGGAATAAAAAGTGACAACTGATATTTATATGCATTATAGTAGCCTGCTATCCTTTTACAAGAATCTCATTCATTTATAAGTCATCAGAACTTCATATTTTTGCTCGATTTCCAAACACATACTGTACTGTACTGTACTGCATCATGACACGGCCCAAAAACATAAAGTTACAACAAAAGTGTTTGGTAAAGGATAGAAATGACCAGTTCTGACGCGTTATACAGTAATGATGTTTGTAAATACCGATTATGTTTTTATTGCGCGACCAATGTCGCATGAAACTGAGTCATCAGTTTTCCAATATTTTGCGGATCAAGCCTCTTGTCAGTTTGCAAATTCTTATTCAGGATATACTGCTTCAAGACATAAGAAAGCAGGGGGCGGGATGAAGCGCAACAGCAATAATAACAACAACAACATGGTTTTTACCTTTGAACAGTATCTGCAAACTGAGCTCTCTGAAAGTCCGCAGCTAGACGCCTGATTTCCTCCCAGTCTGCCGCCATGACTTCACTTAAGTACAGAACTAGTGTTCTCGCTTTATCCAGGCATTTAATTAATTCTTGATTTTCAAACCAGTTCTAAATAATCTCACGCGGAAACTTCAGCAGAGCCACACTGAGAGAAAAGACACGTCAGTCTGCTGTAAGCCTCCTACGGAAACGCACGAGGGACAAACCAGTCAGTGCGCATGCACGGTTAAAATGTGCATTAAAAATAAAAAAAGGTCGCTTTTACTTATTTATTCAAATTGTTATTTTTGTTAATTGACTTATTAAATAAATATAGCATAATGTTTGTAAATAAAACAATTGTGCATACAATTGTAAACAATATTATTTATTATGTTGAGGCTGCTATATTATAAATAATTATAAATAAAGCATGTATTTATATAAATAAATACATGCTTGCAAAACAGGAGACTCCTGTCACCATTTTTATTAAATCTCGAGCACTGAGTTCTTCAGCCTTTTTCAGGACAAAGGGATGTATTTATTTTGTTATAATTCTAAAGTTGCAAGAGCATTTAAGTAATTATTATTGATGCACTATGTCATATAGGCCTACTTCTATATTTTTCAAATGGTTTAAATGTTCAAGAAAATTAGTTTGCCATCACACAATATTTTGCTAAACCCCAGCACTACCGCTGCGGATCTCTAGGTGTCACCGAAACCCTTCTGAACATTACTGGACATTTATGTGCGTTCAATTCATTATTTCACATTGCTAGCTTAAAGCACTTTCTTAAAATAATTTCTACATGTTTTGGATGTTTATGATGTTATGCATGAATGAAAACAGCAATCCCACTAATACGGTGGCCGGTGTGAAACACTTTTACGAAGCTCGAGACAAATTTACATTTTGGAAAACATTTTTAACTATCATAAAACACAATTACATGGGAAAACAATTTTACCAAGGAGGAAACAAATTTACATTTTAGAAAACAAATTAACAAGACGCAAAACACTTTTACCAGCCACACAGCCGGAAGTGACGCGGTGAAAGGTGGTGTTGTTGGTGAGCGCGGTCAATTCGTGTTGTGGAGTAAATGCCGTAACACTAAAGACAGAATCTCACCAAAGACAGAATTTGTCCTGTTCAATCAACAATAATCTGTCCCAAAATAATTTGCAGATATTGTCAGTTTAATATTAAAAACATATCTGGTGACATAAATGATACTAAAAGGGTAGCAATTTCCTTTGGCTTTGCATTGCATTACACTTGTTTTCGACATTATCAAAAGAATGCTTCAAAATACAGAAGATTTGTTAACATAATATAATGACAATGAATGTAATCAAACATAAAGGACTGTTAAAATGTGTGCTTTTATCTGTTTTTTTAAGTGTGCAAAATTAAATTATAAACTTTTTTGTGTAAGGCAGTGCTTTGTATTTCTGATCATAACTAAACAAATGCCATCAATGTTCCTACTTAGAAAAAAGAAAGAAAGAAAGGGTGCCTGTGGATTAAGACTGTGATGTTTTTAAATGTGTTCTCATCTAATCAGATATCACTGCAAGTCAAACAAAAATATGACCTGGCAAAATAAGAAATAAAATGTTACAGTTTCTGCGGGGGGTTTTCCCCCCCCCAAGCTTTGTAAAGTACAAAACATTTCAAACCACTCTCTTTTGGTGTTGTGAAAGAAATCCCCACCCCCACAAATGTTAACAGATATATCTGTGTTGCACAATTAAAACATTAGTTTGAATATTAGTGCAAGGTGGAGAGAACAAAGTACAAAGAGCCACAAAGAACAGTATTGCGTCGCTAAATTCTTCACATTATTCATGAGGGGAAATGATTTCCATCGAATAGCTGTACTGGCAGATTTATGAGATCCAAAACAGCTGAGAAATATAACACCTAATCTAAAAAAATATTTACTTTTTCCCCCCCCTGTAAGACAAAACTTTCCAAATAAAATGTCCTAAATTTGTCTATTTTTTTTTTCTTCTCTAATTTATTTTCTTGAGCCAAAATATTGAGACACAAACCAACACTAAGGCTATCGAAACATTTTAAAGCTGAACATATTCACTACAGAGATGTCTGTCTTTTCAAAATTGTATTCGTTTCTACTACTGGGTATGGAAATCATGTTTTTAACATTCCCTAATAAAATGTTTGCTTGATGTATATTTTTTAAATGTACATATAAAGAAATCACCAAAATACACATATTTCTGTAGTTGCCATTTAATAGAAGAGTACAAAACAACATCCAAAAAATATACTTTGCTTCAACATATATACATTTTACACATTTTATGATGAAAGATAGTCCATGTTGTTACCAAATGTGCATAGCTTTCAGTGAATCTGGATAATAGTGGGAGGCCATAGAGAGAGTCCCACTTTAATACAGAGCCACAAACATGACATTTGCAAGGGGGTAAAAAAAAAAAGATACTTTAGCCATGATTTACAAATTTGTTCTCACAATTTATTTTGTTGCCACTTTTTGTTAATTCGTTCCCTCATGTCGGTT
Source organism: Onychostoma macrolepis (assembly GCF_012432095.1). Taxonomy (NCBI): domain Eukaryota; kingdom Metazoa; phylum Chordata; class Actinopteri; order Cypriniformes; family Cyprinidae; genus Onychostoma; species Onychostoma macrolepis. The sequence goes on from NC_081174.1 coordinate 695,694, forward strand.
AAACCGTGGCCATAATTGAACTCAAACGAGGGAATAAATTACTATAGCATGCCAATGCTTTAACTATATTTTCCCTCACAAATGAGTAAAGTTGTGGAAGTGAATTCTTAATTTTCCCCTCTCTTATGTCATGTGCAGGGCTCTATACACTCTTAAAAATAAAGGGGCTTGACGATGAACCTTTAACATCTGAGGAACCTTTCTGTTTCACAAAAGGTTATTTGTGGCGAAAGATGGTTCTTCAAATTATAAAAAGCTAAGAAAGAAATGGTTCTTTAAAGATCATTGACTGAATGGTTCTTTGTGGAACCAAAAATGGTTCTTCTATGGCATCGCTGTGAAGAACCTTTTAAGTACCTTTATTTTTAAGAGTGTACTTCAAGACAAAGTTCATGTAAACAATTTCAAAGCTCCACAAAAGCTTTTGATCTGAGGTGGGCTGGCTATCTTCGCAACATCTATTAATTCCTATACGGAATCAGCTTTTCCCAGACACCTGTTTGCTAGCACTGACTGAGAGCTGTGCTGAATAAAGACACTTCCTTGGGTCTCACAGTAAGAGCCACATCACTTGGATGCACTGCTGCTGCAAACAGGGATATTCTGCCATAGTATTGGTCTCAAAACTTGGAGGAAGAGCTGGTATTTTGCACCATTCTGAATGTCTCACAGTGACGATGTTAGTCAGCACTGCGTCTGAGAGCAGGAGGAGTACAGACAGAGCAGGATGAAGCTGTCTATGAGGAGGATGCCGTAAAGGCAACGCTGCGTATGCAAACTCTGTGCCCTCTGGAAGCGCGTCAACAGCACTGCCAGCAGGACGAAGAAAGTGGCTATATTTAAAATCAGGAAAAGGCGAATGTACGAGGTGGCGTTAAAAATACTGTCACTTTCTGCCGTTGCCCCCACACGTACTTCTTTGAATTTCCGCCCCTTGACAAAGCCCACTTTCCTGCCCTTTCGTAAATCGCTGTAGTCGATGAATGCCCTCGAGTCGCCGTCTGCCTCCTCCGGAGCCTCCTCGTAGACGCGCTTCATCGTCCTCTGCCTCTCCTTCTTCTCCCTCGCCTCGATCTGAGCAAAGATGTCTGGGAGGCTGTCGGAAAAGCTCGCCTTCTTGCCTGCCTTCCCCTTACCTTGCTTCTTCGAAAGGGAAAACATCTTCTCCACAGTCCCTGGGGTCTTCCTCTTGTCTGAGGACTTCAGGAGGCGCTCTGCAGTTTTGTGGAAACTGTCCGTGTTAAGAACCCGTGAAAGGATGTGCCTCTCCAGCTGCTGGAAGACTGGTTTGACATGCTGCAGATTGTCCTCCACAACATTAACGTATTCCTCTACCTCCTCCAAGGGCTGCTCATTTGTCCCTGCTGTCCTTTCAAACACTACTTTCTTTTGGTCCATCAACACCATGGCCATAGGCTTGGTGGGACCCGCATCTGTGTACAGATAGACGGTGTAGGTGTGATCTCCGGTGGCCAGGTAGATGTCCAGTGTTTCCGAGTCTCCGTGCACACTGAAACTCTGAACATCCACTCCGGAGCCGAAGAAGATGTAGGCCACTCTGCTGGTAGGGTACCTCAGTGGCATAGTCACATTTACATAATTCGAACCATTATAGGGGTATCCACGGGGGTAGCTCCTATATCCCACTGTTGCCTTTTCACTGCTGCCCGTATCATCCAACCAGAACATCTTGGACGTTTCGTTTCCATGTCTGATCAGAGCACCGTGAACTCCGTCGACTTGGGTTTCCTGAAAAGGCATGTCTGTGTTGTGAAAGAAGGCGCTCATGCTGCGTGTCACGCTGCCTAAATGCAGCTGAATGCTGTCGACCATCAGCAACAGCTGAGGATGAAGCAGCAGTAAGTTCCTTTGAAAGCTCTTGATCTTCAGCTCAGGGTTGTAAGCGCCGTGACCCTCCCCGCGAATAAACACCATGCCCTGCCGCTCCAGAGCCGCCTCCACCTGCCCCTGGCAGTCTGCCGCTTGACCGTGCTTGTACTTAAGCCATTTAGAGTTACAAGCCTCAGTAACTTGGCCTTCCCATGGTGCAAAGCAGCTCTCCGACACGGCAGGCCCAAACATGACGGCATTGTTGAGAGAGGTGTATTTGGGACCGTACAATGCCTCTGTGATAAACGGGACTCCATTCGGAGCAAAGGTAAAGGAGTTCTGGTCCGGATGCTCGTGGCCCGCGTTAAAGTTCCGCCACCCTTTGATCCAGTCTTTGTATTTGTTTTGGTGAACCATGTCGAAAATAGCACGTCCCCCGAGCTTGCCCGACTTGAAGGACAGAAATGTGTGGTTTCTCCCAGTAGGCAGGGCACTTCCGTAGGTCACCACTCCCCAGTCTTCGAAATAATGGAGGTGTGATGCACCATAATCAGGAGGTGGGGTGGGCTGCAGACTGGCATCATACCTATACAGTGGGAGAAGCACATTGAAAAGTTAGTTAAGCCACAATACAGAAAATTCTAGTTTTTGGATAATCAGAAACCTGTCTGGTTTCACTCCGACCTTTTCACACGTGCATGTCATTTTAATCCCAAACAAGTCAAAAACTGAACATTTAATCATCTCTACATAAACAGGTGCATTTGCTGTGTACCAATTTTTCTCAGGTTTGTCTATATTTCAAAATAAAAAAACAAGTGGCCTTTTTGTACATAGACTTTTTACATGTAAATTATTGTAAATGTGAAATTTTATTGTAATTTTTGTATTTATAATGCAGTGCCAGTGTACCTGTTTTGAGCTTTACATCAAGGACCACAATGGAAACAAGTTTTATTTTAAACTTTATTGTGTTATCCTTGACGAATTGAGTGTATTCACTACTTTTTTGTCAAATAAACAAACAAAAACAAAACAAAGACTCACACAAACATCTACACTCACACATACGTGTGTGCATATATATTATTCTATTTTATGTATTAAAAACAACTTGAAACAAGCTTGACCCTCTAACACTTGCTCTATTCTTGCTGTATCTATTTATATTCTAACTACTTGTTTTCTTTTTTATTAAAAAAAATTGACCCTCTAACACTATTGCTCTCTATTATTTTTCCATTCCATCTACTTGTTTTCTTTTTATTTATTATACAAAATTTTTTTTTTTTTAAATCGCTGTGTGTACTGCATTAGAGTAACCGAGAATTGTCACAGCACTTATATATCATTGCTCTTTTGTTGGTTTTGATTGCTTCTGTTGTCCTCATTTGTAAGTTGCTGTGGACAAATGTTTCTGCTAAATGACTAAATGTAAATGTTTTTTTTGTTTTTTAAAATGCCAAAAAAGCACATTGTGCTTTCACATTAGCAAAATATTCTTGCAGACAAAAAAGGTCTATTTCATTCTCTATTGTGGATAGTGCAGCAATTATGAAGCACAGCTCACAGTCATTCTTAATTCAACAATATATATGTAACTAAAATTATTGTGACTAGCAATGCTTCTAAATAAAGTCAAATTACCTGAAAACGTAAGTACAACAAAGGCGAAATTTTCCAACATTGACATTTACCCTGAAACTAAATATACTGAAACATCACGATGAAACGTTTCTTACAAATCTTACAAACGTTTAAGGGGAAAAAATATCATCAATCTGTATCTAAAAATTTTAAAAATCAATCTACCAAAATCCTACACCTACACAGTATTAAAAACTAAAATTTAATATAGTTAGTAACTTTATTCATCCCCTTGGGGAAATTTTCAGTGTTTTTCAAATTTTTCAGTTTCAGTGACTTATTTCAATATGCGGTTTCTCACTAAAGACAATACAACATAAATTTCACAGTAGAACAATACACATTTCACAGCACTTAATCAAAAAATACCAACAGTAAAAAAATGTTAAGAAACTAGAAAACATGTTTGCAAAAAATGAGAAGTTCTATACTCAGGAACCCAACAAATCTCACCAGAGGAACTCTGTGTGCAGCGTGCACCAGCGCTGACCCCTGCCGGCCTGTCCCGGGCCCTCCAGAACTCGATTCTGTCTGATTACCTCAGCCAGCCAGTTCCCGCTGCCATTTCTCATGACATACCGATCCAAAAACACCAACTGACTCTCTGGCCCATAGAACCAGTTATAGTTGGAATCTGCGATTGCAACCGTTCTCTGAAAACCTGCAGGAGAAAAAAAATACATTGAAACATTCAAAACCTAATACGAGTGTGAAAGAGTAGGTCAACAAAAGAATTTGCTCTTTTTGTTTCCTGCACAAACTGCACAATAAGTGTTTATTTTCAGTCAATGAGTAGAAGCTTGTTTGACTGCTGTAGAAGTAAACACTTTTTAATTAACAAGGCTGAGTGAAGATTAAAGGAAGAACAGCAGCTTACTGTGAAAAGGGATATTAAACCTAGCAACCACTAGAAAATATTTAGCCAGAATGAATCACTTTTGTGTAAAAGAACGACAGCAGTAAGCACTGTCTTTAGAGGGGAGCATTTAACTAATGAGAGTTTGTTTTAGTTTCCACAGAGAAACTAGAGTGCTAGCTACACTGATAGAAATACAAAAACGGCTAAGAAGAGGCCATATAGTCCTAACAGTACTGCATCTGTGTGAATTCCCAGAGGGGATAGACAGAGATAGACTGAGAGACTGAGTATATTGTGACTGCTAACCCTCTCCGTCTCCTGATTTTTTTGCTTAAGGTTTTGGTTTCCGCTACAATAAAATGGCTTTTGGCAGGAGGCTGCAAACTGTCCAAACCTGACTTGTCTGTGGACACACACAAACAGCTTGACGGCTCTTAGTTCTTTGATGTGCACAGAGAGTTATTGTTGCAGTTACAATTCACGGTCTGAACTTTGGTTTGGTGCTGGCCAGATTACCCGTTTATCGTTTTAAGGTGAGACCAGGCAACTGATCTGTAAAAGGAGTTTATTACTGTACTATGACTGGCATGTTCAAAGCACTTTATTACCACAATTGTCTGCTAGTAACATTTTTAAAGGGGTCATATCTTGAGAAATTAAAATAAAAGGTCAAAAAACGAAAGCAACCATAACATACTGTAACTTTCAAAACTGAAGATGCATTTATTGTAACAAAATTTGTCAAGCTGTCAAACTGTAATGCAGGCTTTGCACAAAATACACTGGACCCAACAGCAAAACTGCAGCCCACAAAGCAAACACTGTTACTCATTTTCAAAATGGGTGTTTTACATACTATAGATGTTACAACAGCAGCAAAATGCCCCATATTGTTCTAAGCATCAGACAGAGGGTGGAAATTGTGAACCTTCTAATTGGACCTCGGGTAAAGAAATGAAATATTTGCAATATGACACCTCTAAATGCTGTGCTTGTAATAGTCACAGAATGAAGCAAAGCAAGGTCTTACCAGGCAACACTGTCCTGTAGAGAAATGCAAAGTGTTTGTGCAGCCAGGGGTGACTGAAGTGGCCGATATCAAAGTGCCTCTGTACCAAAAACATGTACTGGAAGAGTGAACGAGTGGTGTAAGTCCCATATGCCACACCCTCGTACAGAGACCCATCAGTCACATCTTGGAGAAGCACCATGGACTTTTCCATGATGGCAAGAGCCTGTTTTGTCCAGAGGTACGCTTCCTGGAGGTATCCTGAAATACAGAGCAAAGTAGTAAAAATGGCAGCATAGAGAACAGTTTGTTGTGATCAGAAGGCAGTTTTCATAAATGTGATGAAATTTGGTGCACTTTGGCCTAGTGCTGTCAAACGATTAATCGTGATTAATTGCATCCAAAATAAAAGTTTACTGTGTTTAAGTGTACTATGTATATGTAAATACACACACATACGGCATATATTTTAAAAATATTTACGTTTATATATTCATATTCTTATATTATATATAAATATATTGTTACGATTCAGGCTCGGACACGGAGGTAAGTGGTGAAACAGAAATGACGTTTATTGAACAGGTGAAGCACTGCAGTGTGAATAGTTGATAAAGAGGTAAGTAGATGATCTTGAAGTGTGTGACTCAGTAATTGATGAGGAATGATGACAGTGTTCTTTTCCCACAACGTTCGGGATGACGAGACGAGGGGATCCGTCGTAACACACACACACGCACACACAGACGATCGGCGCTCTATAAGGAGAGGACAACACAAGGAGGTAGAACACAGGAGGTAAGGTACACAAGGTAAGTAGTAAACTTGGAAGGATATAACTCTGGGTAGGATATAACTCTCGTCCAGCGATGAGAGAGTCCACGTTGTCATAAACGAGATCGGACAGTGTGGTGTGGTTGGTGAGGATCTTTATAGTGGGTGCTGATGAGGCTGTGATCAGGTGCAGGCGTGCGTGGTTAGTACTCTGGTGAGGTGGAACGCTGTGATTGGTGGGGTGTAAGGCCTGACTGATCCGTGACATATATAAACATAACATATTTTTCTTAAATATATAAATGCATGTGTTTGTATTTATATATATACACATAATAAATATACACAGTATACACACATATATTATGTAAACCATAAAGTTTATTTCGGATGCGATTAATCACGATTAATCGTTTGACAGCACTACTTTGGACATGATCTGTTAACATTTAATTCAATATAGCAAAAAACAAAACAAACAAAAAACACTACTATTTAAAAAGTTTGCATTCTCCATTATATTCTCTATTGAACACTATTTGTATGTTCTCCAATGATTCATTAAAAATAGAGTAACAACAGTAATATTGTGAAATATTATTACAATTTAAAATAATTATTTTAAAATGTAGTTTATTCATTGGTGATGTCGAAGCAGAATTTTCAGTATCATTTCTCCAGTCTTCAGTGTGACATGATTATTCAGAAATCATTCTAATCATTCTGCTCAAGAAACATTTCTTCTTATTATTGGGATGAAAAAAGTTGCGTTACTTAAATTTTTTTGTGGAAACCATAATTCACTTTGGTTTAGGATTTATTTAAAATCCAAACAGCATTTAAATTTAAATATACATCTTTTGTAACAATATTTACTTTGACCTCCTGAGTGTCATGGCAATTAATAGATCTACTTGCTAGAGGTGGTTTATTTAAAGAAACACAGAAAACACTTAAGGAATACAGGACAGAGGTGAAACTAATCAGAAGCAAGGAAACAGACAAGGAACTAATAGATAGGACAGGATAGAAGGAACTAGGGAAACCAAAACAGCAACTGAACACATGAAAGTTGCGATACTAGTTGACAATCAGCATTTTATTATTTTTTTTAAATTTGGCATCTTCAGAAAAAAAACAAAAAACAGTTTGTTTCTTTAAAACACTGATTTTCTTTTCAACTTTGAATATGCAGCATGTTGCAATGAAATGTTACAAAGAAATATTTTTCTTGATCTTCAGCATTAAAATTTGTATATTTACATGCAAGAGACTTTTTAGATTGCCTAAGGTGAAACAAATCCAAAAATGTACATACTATTTTTGTTTATCCATATAACGTCATCAGTCATAACATGGCTAAACAATTTAATTCCTTAAATGGTGTAAGGAGCACTCAATTTTTACACATTGTTTCAGAGCCTGGAATAAGCCTGGAATAAGTCGTTTTCTCATGTGCATGTACTGCTGTAAATGGCTTGTGTCAGCAAAAAGCATCTAGCTCATTTCAGCATAGAGAGATCACAGAAACCACATCACTTTAACCTCATCAAGTTACGTTTGATGGTATAAATGATGAATTGTACAAGTTGTAATTATGACCCCGGGAATCAGAAGACACACAGACACTAAGACTCTTTGCAAACCTCAGTAAACCTTTGTGAATTCCTGTACTAATTTGAGCTAAACTCTTAGTATAACACCACCTTTGACATGCACAGCAAGACTTAATTTCAGGAAAATGTTTCAAATGTACTCCCACCTCCTCTGCATGCATGCTTGGGTGAGTATGAGAAGAACCACATAAATATTTAGACCACAGCTCATCAGTTTATCGAGTAATCATGTCACACCACAAATTTCCTGGAACACACTAAGGTCCACCCACAAACAGCTATCTAAGTTATTCATTACACGCACACACACGCACACACACACACACACCCCTCAGTGAACAACAACATTTACACAAACATGATATCATTCTGCTCTGTGGATTCAGACTGCAGAAATCCAACTCTCTAGCTCAAGTTATCAAAGCACAAATGATGTACTATCTGGCTGCACCATATTAAGAAACATCCACACTAAGAAAACACCCTTCATGCCACAAAGCCTAATCTAAAATCATTTCCTCATTCTCATTGCTTTTTACATGTTATATATATTTTTTACATTTCCATGAATGACAGTAGTTTTTTCTTCTAATACAGTCTTTTTCTGTTACATTTCGCAAAACAAAGTACATAGTATGTTCCAATATTAGTCATGTAATTTTGAGCTCAATGAAGGCATGGTTGAGAACGTCATGTTTGGAGAGTCGTACCACCACCACACCACTTATGCTATTTTTGCTGTTTGTGTACTGTGTACATTTGACATGGTCAGAGTACACAGCTGTACCATACAGCTCAACACACTTGACTTGATGTCTGGGTCTGGGACAGAATTTACTATTTCTGTAATAAACCATATTTTCAAAGTTATCACTTATATTCCAACTAGTGCTGTCAAATGATTAATCGCATCCAAAATAAAAGTTTGTTTAAATAATATATGTGTGTACTGTATATTTATATGTACATATAAATACACACACATACAGTATATATTTTTTAAAATATTTACATGCATTTACATGTATATATTTATATAATTTATATTATATATAAATATATTTAATATACAAACATATATAACATATCTTAAATATATACATATATGTGTTTGTATATACACATAATAAATATACAAAGTACACACACATATATTATGTAAACAAAAACTTTTATTTTGGATGCGATTAATCGCGATTAATCATTTGACAGCACCATTTCCAACATACGTGTGTTACAGGGCTGAATAAAGACTCGTTGCAAGCATTGTTGCCATTTCCTGCCCTTGTGTAAAAGCAGTACATTTTAGCATACTTAAAAAAATAAATAAATAAAATAAAATAAAAAAAGAGTACTTATTATGGAATGGTTTCAGACAATTACAATGTTATCTATAATTAAATGAAATTGTATTGTATTGTATTTTACATTTATATTAAATATAATTAGTTAAACTTCTGACTTTTAAGTAGGACTTCTTTATATGTAATTTCGGTCACACTTTAGTTCGGGGACAAATTCTCACTATCAACTAATAGCGATCACATTTGCCTCAGTAAACTCCTAATTTGCTGCTTATTAATAGTTAGTAAGGTACAACCCGAATTCCGGGATTAAATTTGAATTAAATTTGAATAAAATGAAAACTAAAAGACTTTCAAATCACATGAGCCAATATTTTATTCACAATAGAACATACATAACATAACAAATGTTTAAACGGAGAAATTTTACACTTTTATCCACTAAATGAGCTCATTTCAAATTTGATGCCTGCTTCAGGTCTCAAAAATTTTGGCATTTTCAGCTGCGAGAACATCTAGCAACTAATTTAGTTAATTGACATCAGGTCTGAAACATGATTAGCTATAAAAGGGATGTCTTAGAGAGGCAGAGTCTCTCAGAAGTAAAGATGGGCAGAGGCTCTCCAATCTGTGAAAGAGTGCAAAAGATTGTGGAATACTTTAAAAACAACATTCCTCAACGTCAAATTGCAAAGGCTTTGCAAATCTCATAATCTACAGTGCATAACATCATCAACGGATTCAGAGAAACTGGAGAAATCTCTGTGCATAAGGGACAAGGCCGAAGACCTTTGTTGGATGCCCGTGGTCTTCAGGCCTTCAGGCGACACTGCATCTCTCATCGGCATGATTCTGTCATTGACATTACTAAATGGGCCCAGGAATACTTCCAGAAACCACTGTCGGTAAACACAATCCGCCGTGCCATCTGCAGATGCCAACTAAAGCTCTACCATGTAAAAAGGAAGCCATATGTGAACATGGTCCAGAAGCGCCGTCGTGTCCTGTGGGCCAAGGCTCATTTAAAATGGACTGTTTCAAAGTGGAAAAGTGTTCTATGGTCAGACGAGTCCAAATTTGACATTCTTGTTGGAAATCACGGACTCCGTGTCCTCCGGGCTAAAGAGGAGGGAGTGTTTTCAGCATTCAGTTCAAAAGCCAGCATCTCTGATGGTATGGGGATGCATAAGTGCATACGGTATGGGCAACTTGCAAGTTTTGGAAGGCACTATGAATGCTGAAAGGTATATAAAGAATTTAGAGCAACATATGCTCCCCTCCAGACGACAGGGAAGGCCTTGTGTATTTCAGCAGGACAATGCAAAACCACACTGCAGCTATTACAACAGCATGGCTTCGTAGTAGAAGAGTCTGGGAGCTGAATTGGCCTGCCTGCAGTCCAGATCTTTCACCTATAGAGAACATTTGGCGATTCATTAAACGAAAAATACGTCAAAGACGACCACAAACTCTTCAGGCAAGAATGGGACCAAATTCCAACACCAAAACTCCAGTAAACTCATAACCTCGATGCCCAGACGTCTTCAAACTGTTTTGAAAAGAAGAGGAGATGCTACAGCATGGTAAACATGCCCCCGTCCCAACTATTTTGAGACCTGTAGCAGGCATCAAATTTGAAATGAGCTCATTTTGTGCATAAAATTGTAAAATTTCTCAGTTTAAACATTTTTTATGTTATCTATGTTCTACTGTGAATAAAACATTGGCTCATGTGATTTGAAATTATTCTAGTTTTTATTTTATTTAAAAAAACGTCCCAACATTTCTGGAATTCGGGTTGTAGTTGTTGAGTTTAGGCATTGGGTCGAATTAAGGCATCTAAAATATGGTCCTGCAGAATAAGGCAATAATATGTGCTTTATAACTACTAATAAACAACCAATAAGTTAGTAATACATACGCTAACAAGCAACTAGTTAATAGTGAGAATTGGTCCCTAAACTAAAGTGCTACCATAATTCCATATTTACTGCTATTGTCTTTGAAATACGGCATAAACTGACAATGTCATTTCAGCTGAAATTTAAATATTACATGTAATATTGATAACACTACAGTTAAAGTTCTATAAAATACTAAGTAATCACATTCTCAAGTGTCTACAGTAATTTCAAAGGAGTGTCTTCTTAAGAGCTGCGATGGTCTCAGTAGATCAGGTGAAGGTTGGAAGCTCGTTCCACCACAGAGTAAATGTGAGAGCATTCTGGAAAGCGACTTTGTACCTTGTTGTGATAGAACCTCCAGACAGTGGTGGAATTCAGATGCTTAGGACTGTGCTGCTGAGGCAGGAGCGTGCTGTTCTTGTGGTAGTTCTCATGGCCAAAATTAGAGCCTTGAGTTTGATATAGGGAGCTACAGAAGAAGTGAAGGGAGACCAAAACAGTGTGATGTGGGCTGTTTTTGCTTGACTGAAGATCAGATGTGCCGTGTAATAAAGTGTGAAACTGCAAAACCAGGCAGTCATCATAAAGTGCCAAGTGAAATTTAAGTGGCAAATAAAGAACTATGCACAAGTTCCTGAATGTCCTGACCTGCAAGATGTAGAAATTATGGGTTGGTTGGGATTACTAGGAGCTCTGTATACAGGTTGAGCTTAAAGGGTTAGTTCACCCAAAAATGAAAATTCCGTAATCATTTACTCACCCTCATTTCAATCCACACCCATAAGACTTCTGTTTATCTTCGGAACACCAATGAAGAAATGTGAAATATTCTCACATTATTTTTGTCCATCCATTGAGAATCCGTACAACCAAAACTTTGATGCATCAAAAAGTAAAGTAATTCATACTTTTTACATATGTCTATTTGTACTTTTTGCTGAATCAAAGTTTTGGTTGCATGGACTTTCAGTAAATGAAAGGAAGTTGTATGGGTTTGGAACGACATGAGGGTGAGTGAAAGATGATAGGATTTTTCATTTTTGGGTGAACTAACACTTTTGGGGGGTGTTCCTTCATCAAGGCCGATCTCCACAAACCCACATCATTTACTGTATATCAATGCTGTTAATTTATACAGAATCTTCTGCTATGAAACTGAGCTGGGAATGCTGGGAAGAGTGGGGTAAAAAGAACCTCCAGATATTTGGACAGATATGAGAGAAGCCGATTCAAAAAGGAAAAAGAACGGCAGGACATACTTTCAGGGCCAAAAACTACAGATTATGTTATGAATAGCTGCAGGGGAGGAATATAGACAGAGAGAAACACAAAAGAGCAAGAGAGAGAAGGGAAAATATCTGTTCTGAAATACTGGAGTCATGTGGAGAACTGCTTCACTGGAGAAATAATTACGAAGGCTTAAGTTCAGCTCTGCAGAATGACCCTGAGCAGCCTTAAATTCCAGGCAGGAATGCTGAGCGAGGGGGCAGACCCTTCATCTTCATAATGTGTGTGTGTGTGTGTGTGTGTGTGTGTGTGTGTGTGTGTGTGAGGCAGAACACTGAACTTTCTCCAAAAACCATATGTCAGTTCAAGTGGGAGTAACAGATTGTGCACAGATTGAGAGAGGTCTTAGGTTAAATGCTGATAAAAATGACACTAAATTAAACAAATTCAAGATAATTTTGAATGTAATAATCCCATTGATTTAAGTCAAAATTCATACTTTTAAGTATGTTTGTGTCCTTTTTGTTCAACATGTCACCTAAATATTTTCAATAAAGACTACTGTGATCTTTGTGGGTCAGCAACAAAGAATCTATGAATAAATTAGATTTTGTGTGTGTTTATATATATGAAGAGTTCATTTGCAAAAACAGATAACTCCATTTTTAAAAATGTTCAAAAATGTTCATGTTTTTTTTTTTTTATCCTGTATTTCAATTAATATCAAACTGCAGTTGGGTTGTTTTGATTAAATAATAAGTAAAAAAAAAAAAAACGAACGATGACACCATAAAAAACATGATTTATGAAAATTAATAACAACGGAGTTAACTGATTTGCAAATAAACTCTTCATATATATAAAGCATGTCAATCAATTCAAGCACAAATGTATTATATCAATACTGTAAGCCATTGGCTCAACTTCCCCCAACATGATGTTTTATCCCTCAACCTCAATTTTGACAAAAGTGTTTCACACAGTGATTAAGATTATGACCATGTTTTGTAGCCTACGCTGACTTAAACGAACATGTAATAATGCTATCTATTTTAATTAAGATACCAGACTGATTCATTTAGTAACATGATGAATTCACTTGACAAAAATACATACCATTTTTTGCTCTCCTTTGCTGACAACTCTCTCCATGTGCTTGAGTCTAGATAAATTGAGTAAGAACTATCTTTCTTCAATTTGTGGTCATTTGAATACTTTTGTTTATTGTTATCTAGAAACATGGGGTGGTTCATTTTACCCACTGGCTCATCTTACCCCTTTCTCCCCTACCTACATAGAAAATAAGTGTTTGGGGTCATATGATGTAACTTGCCGTTAAAGGCACCTTGATGGAGCTTCACACATACAGGTATGCAGATGCTTTCACACTGTAAGGAATGCCAGACTCACCTTGGTTCATGACCACGAGGCTGCCTGTCAGAAGAGCGACACAGTTAGTGGGTTGGTGGTTGTGGAGGTACTGGAATCCCCAGCCGCGGTGGTAAGATTTCTCATACATGTATCGTGAAGCATTCCCAATCACCTGCAGGAAGCGCTCCTGCTGAACTTTACTGAGGTACTCGTACAGGAAGTCATATGCTGTAGCAAAGCCGACCAGAGAGTGAGCTATGGGAACCTCATCCCACGGAGCATCTTTCACCATCCTGAAACAAAACAGCTGCCTTTAAAACTCTGAAACACGTACACACACACACAACATAGCAACCAAACAGTGTTTGCTTAGTCAGACAAATACATTTTTCAGCCCTTTTTTTAGAGAGAGAGCTTAGAAAAACAACAATTGCAGTGCCTTTATAAGTGAGCCTCTGGATGGCTTTTTAGAGGAAATCTGCTCTCGTCTGCTAACTAAACGGATATTTGTATTGAGAGTCAGATTACCAAATTCTTGTCATAATAAGTGCCCCCCCAAAAAAACAAAAATAAAATGCTGATATCAGTTACTAAAGCTTTGATCAGAAGATCTGTCACGTCTGGCTGTACTGTAGGTTTGTTAAACTGACAATAAAAAAATTGTATTACAGTGGTGTTAGTGGTAGTACTTCAAAATTAAACTGCTCCGACATATGAATAAATCCCTTATACAAAATCCACATACAAATAGGTGGGTAGGAATACCGTATTGAACCAGTCAGTATCTGGTGTGAACACCATTTGCTTCACGCAGTGCAACACATCTCCTTCGCATAGACTTGATCAGGTTGTTGATTGTGGCCTGTGGAATGTTGGTCCACTCCTTTTCAATGGTTGTGCAAAGTTGCTGGATATTGGCAGGAACTGGAACACGCTGTCGTATACGCCGATCCAGAGAATCCCAAACATGCTCAATGGGTGACATGTCCGGTGAGTATGCTGGCCATGCAAGAACCGGGATGTTTTCAGCTTCCAGGAATTGTGTACAGATCCTTGTAACATGGGGCCGTGCATTATCATGCTGCAACATGAGGTGATGGACGTGGATGAATGATACAACAATGGACCTCAGGATCTCGTCACGGTATCTCTGTGCATTCAAAATGCCATCAATAAAATGCACCTGTGTTCCTTGTCCATAACATACGCCTGCCCATACCATAACCCCACCGCCACCATGGGTCACTCGATCCACAACGTTGACATCAGCAAACTGCTCACCCACACGACGAAAACCGGGATTCATCCGTGAAGAGAACACCTCTCCAAAGTGCCAGACGCCATGCAGATGAGCTTCTCTGAGACGGTTTCTGACAGTTTGTGCAGAAATCCTTTGGTTATGCAAACCGATTGTTGCAGCAGCTGTCCGGGTGGCTGGTCTCAGACGATCTTGGAGGTGAAGATGCTGGATGTGGAGGTCCTGGGCTGGTGTGGTTACATGTGGTCTGCGGTTGTGAGGCCGGTTGGATGTACTGCCAAATTCTCTGAAACGCCTTTGGAGACAGCTTATGTTAGAGAAATGAACATTCAATTCATGGGCAACAGCTCTGGTGGGCATTCCTGCAGTCAGCATGCCAATTGCACGCTCCCTCAAATCTTGCGACATCTGTGGCATTGCGCTGTGTGATAAAACTGCACATTTTAGAGTGGCCTTTTATTGTGGCCAGCCTAAGGCACACTTGTGCAATAATCATGCTGTCTAATCAGCATCTTGATATGCCACACCTGTGAGGTGGATGGATTATCTCGGCAAAGGAGAAGTGCTCACTAACACAGATTTAGACAGATTTGTGAACAATATTTGAGCGAAATAGTCCTTTTGCATACATAGAAAAAGTCGGTAACACTTTAGAATAGGGAACATCTCGGTTACATATGTCACGTCGGATGATCGATGAATTGGGATCTCGCCAGAGAGACCAATCCACTTCGAGTGTAACTAAACGAGCCAATAGACATTGGCATGCGATCATTGCATCCAGCTGCCGCTGATCACAGCGTGAGTATAAGACGCAGCAGGTGCACCGCATTAATTCATGCTTTCGCTGAGGAGCCGAGCCGGTGACCCAGCCACTCAGCGGTGGTACAGCGACTGTGGCGACGGGACGTGACATCTCCGTTCCCTCCAAAGCGCCAGAGGAGCTGCTCCTTCCAGTGCCCTGTGTAGGCCTCCTGATCCTTCCTATAAGGCAGACGATAGGACCGGGCTCTACACAGAGAAGGTCAACTACTGTTGTTCCTTGAGCAACCCAGACAGTAGGACTTGGATAATACTGAGAAGCATGCCCTTCCGTTTGGAAGAGGCACACTGCGGAGTCACCTCCTCCCAGAGGGGGTTAAGTGGCATTTAGACATGTGAAGTAACCCCGTAGGGCCCTATTGCACATGGAAGTCTCTGAGATGGCTTAGGCTGCATCATTAGAGATGGCAGAACGTGGACTGCCAGGGGAAACACAGCTATAATAAGCATACTGTGGAATACACATATGGGATCCCGGCAGGGTCTCTCATATGGGCACTAGCCTCACATCAGATTTCAAGAATTCATTGGCTGAAAGGCCTGGCGCCGGACGCTCCGCCACGTCCGGACGCCGGAGTGCTGGAGGACTCGACAGGGTTTGCCTGGTTAAGGAACTCTCTGGAGAATTAGGTGTAAGAATGTCGCAAGCCGACTCTGAGCCTGGCCTCTCAGTGCCACTACCCGTTTGAGGTGAGAACACAGGAGGAAACCGGTTCGACACGCAGGCTATAAAACCTAGCGAACGTGTTAGGAGTCGCCCAACCCGCAGCTCTACAGATGTCTGCTAGCGAGGCACCACGAGCCAGCGCCCAGGACGATGCAACACCCTTAGTGGAGTGAGCACGCAACCTGAGCGGGCATGGCACACCTTGTGCTTCATAGGCCAAGGTGATGGCATCCACTATCCAGTGGGCCATCCTCTGCTTGGAGACAGCCTTCCCCTTCTGCTGTCCTCCGTAACAGACAAAGAGCTGTTCTGAGGTCCTGAAGCTCTGAGTACTATCCATGTACTGTCGCAGTGCGCATACAGGACAGAGCAAAGCTAGGGCTGGGTCTGCCTTCTCCAGGGACAGCGCTTGCAGGTTCACTACCTGGTCCCTGAAGGGAGTGGTAGGAACCTTGGGCACATAGCCGGGCCGGGCCGGGCCGGGGCCTCAGTGTTGCACTGGAGTCAGCCGGTCCAAACTCAAGGCACGATTCGTCGACCGAAAATGCCTGCAGGTCCCCCACCCTCTTGATCGAGGCCAATGCAGTCAGGAGTAGGGTTTTCATAGAGAGAAACTTCAACTCGACTGACTGCAAAGGCTCGAAGGGGGCAGTTTGTAGGGCTCTTAGCACCAATGCCAAATCCCAAGAGGGTAGGGAGGGAGGCCTAGGAGGGTTTAACCTCCTGGCCCCCCTAAGAATCCTGACAACCAGATTGTGCTTCCCCACCGACCTCCCCTCTACGGGGTCGTGGTGAGCGGAAATAGCAGCAACATAAACCTTAAGGGTGGAGGGGGTCAGCCTACGCTCCAACCCTTGTTCCAAAAAGGAAAGCACGGCTCTGATCGAACATCTCCGGGGGTCCTCACGGTGAGAGGAACACCATTCGACAAACAGGTTCCACTTCAGCGCATAGGCCCGTCTTGTGGACGGTGCTCGTGCTGAAGGGATAGTGAGAGCTACCTCCTGGGGCAGGTCACCTAGAACCTCCGTGTCCCATCCAGGGACCACACATGGAGTTTCCTCAAGTCTGGACGCGGGTGCCAGAGTGTGCCCCGTCTCTGAGAAAGCAGATGCTTCCTCAGAGGAATCTGCCAGGGAGGGGCTGTCGCGAGGAGCATGAGTTCCGGGAACCAGGTCCTGTTGGGCCAATATGGAGCCACTAACAAGACCTGCTCCTTGTCCTCCCTGATCTTGCACAGTGTCTGTGCTAGCAGGCTCACTAGGGGGAACTCATATTTGCGCAGGCCCTGGGGCCAGCTGTGTGCCAGTGCATCCGTGCCGAGCGTTGCCTTGGACAGGGAGTAGAACCACTGGCAGTGGGTGGTTTCCGGGGATGCAAACAACGCCGAACCGACTCCAAATTAGCTGGACCGCCTGGGGATGGAGTCTCCACTCCCCAGGAAGTGCCGCTCGAGACAGCTCGTCGGCCGCCTGATTGAACACTCCTGGGATGTGGATGGCATGGTGGCGGGCGAGTTGCGACAAGCGACCAATCTAGGGGACGGACGCACCCAAAAATGCGTTTCTGCGTCAACATCTTGAACGGCATCTTGTGAAGTGCACGGTTCAAAACTCGCAGATCCAAGATCGGTCGTAACCCACCACTTTTCTTGGGCACAATGAAGTAAGGGCTGTAAAACCCCGACCTCATATCGGCTAAAGGGACCGGCTCTATCGCATCCTTCGCCAGCAGGACTGCAATTTCTGCACGCAAGACAGGGGCATCGAAGGCCTTGACTGAAGTGAACCGGATGCCCCTGAACTTGGGGGGGGGAGGCCGGGCAAACTGAATCGCGTAGCCGAGTCCGATGGTCCACAGGAGCCACCAAGACGGACTGGGGAGCGCTAGCCAGGCTCTGAGAGACCATACTAGCGGGACCAACGGGGCCACTGACGTACCCGCGGTGGGGCAGCGAGGTGGAACACAGGGACCTGGCCCAGAGCCTGTGACGGCGGGGGTCTAGGTGTGCGGAAACAAAAACAAAACGAAACAAAAGATTCTCCACCCGGCCCTCCTCCGGGGGAGGGAGTGGTGCGGTCACCATCTCCCGACGAGCAATCTCCTCCATCCCTGGGTCGCCCGTCTCAGGGCCTCTTGCACTTGCGTTTGCCGCCAGGTTTGGCAGGTTTCCTCCGGCGCATGATGTGTTTGATCGCCTCAGTCTGCTTCTGGGCTGCCGAGAACTGCTGGGCAAAGCTCTCGACAGCATCGCCCGAAAAGGCCAGTCTGCGACATGGGAGCATTCAGGAACTGTACCTTCGCACGACCCAGAGACTGTGCGGTCACCTTTGTCCCTCGAAGCGTGAGGTCCGTCGCAGCATGCAGCTCATGTAGAACCACCAGGTCGTGACCACCCTCGTGCAGGTCTTTCAGGGCTTTGGCCTGGTGGACCTGCAGTAACGCCATGGCGTGAAGGGCAGAAGCCGCCTCCCCACAGGCTCTATAAGCACTGCACCGCCGCTCGGCTCCGAAGCGAAAGGATGAATTAATGCGGTGCACCTGCTGCCTCTTATACTCACGCTGTGATCAGCGGCAATTCGTCGGTCATCCGACGTGACTCGGAGTGACCGTCTGAAAGGGAACACTTATTCACTATTAACTACGACTTTTCCCTCAATAAATTCCTAATTTGCTGCTTATTAATAGTTAGTAAGGTAGTTGTTAAGTTTAGGTATTGGGTAGGATTAGGGATGTAGAATAAGGTCATGTAGAATAAGGCATTAATATGTGCTTAATTACTACTAATAAATGGCTAATATTTTAGTAATATGCATGCTAATAAGCAACTAGTTAAGAGACCTTAAAATAAAGTGTTACCAAAAAGTCTTAGATCTTTGACTTCAGCTCATGAAAAATGGGGGCAAAAACGAAAGTGTTTTATAATTTTGTTCAGTGTATATTCGGGTCAATACGGTAATTATGTTTATTTATTATCACTTTATTTATGAGAATTAATTGCATTTTTTTCTAATTAATTTTTTCAAGTTCTTTTTAACAAACCTGATTCTTTTAATTCGGCAAAGAATAAGAAGAGTAGTAAATATCATTAACAAATTTTAGCAGTGCATACAGTAATTGACAGGTGTACAACATTTTAAATAAATTATGAAACACTAACCTAATAGACACAGAGCACTAGAATAATTAAAGAATAATTAAATAATTAAATATTCAAATGTACTAATATAATACATTTATTTTGTGTTTTACCAAACATGACAATATACATTAAATATGGCTTGGGATGCAAATGTTACTGTTTTATCACTAATATATTTGATACCATTGCAATTGCTTTTAATAAGAGAGCTGATTCATATTAATACATAAATAAACCATGTCCATATAGATTAGTGTGATTAATTAATCCACACTACAGTATATTTGAGCGTTTAAGAGACAACTGAAGTGCATTTCAATTGCAATTCACAGGACAGTATTAATATCTAGAAGTGAAATGGAGGAAAAAAAGTATATAGTTGCTTACAAACCTGCATGGGCTGTGAGTTTCTTGTGTTTACAGCAAAGCAATTTGTGAACTACTATTTGGAAGTCATTTTGGTAAGAAAGTAGAATTTGTGTAATGTAAATGTTCATATTTAAGCTTCTAAAGAGCAGTGAATGCTGTAGATCTCAATCTATACCTACACCCTGGAGTGTGTGTAATAATGACAACAACGTTATGAGTTCCAGAAGTTGGAGGTTTGCGTTAGGCTGGTCCTGGTTGGCCACTACATGCTGGCGGCAGTGTAAATGAGAGTGCAGAACCGCAGCAGTTAACCCAACCATCCACACAGCTTAAACAGAAACTCCAGCACTCATTCTGAGCCACATCTGAACACACAGGAGGTGGTAAGGAAAAACATGCACTATGAATATTTAGGACTTGAAAACATGTTTAAGAGCTGTGCACACATATGAGAACTAAAAACCACTCTAACATAACTCCAAATATTCAAGCAACAGAGAACCTAACAGTCTGGCTTATGCATATAACCCAGGTTCCCTGAATGAGGAATGTGACGCTGCTTCAGTAGCCAGTGTGGGAGCTCTGCCGAAAAGTGAATCATTCCACAGAATCATACCAATTTAGAGACATAAAAACTGTTATGTTTCTGAATAAATCAGACGAATGAATGATTCAACGATTCATTGCCGTGACTCAAGACCGTCACTTGCCCCCACCTATTCGAGGACAAGAACTAACTTGTATAATTAAGACAAACGCCATCCATAACCGTTCTCAAGTGTTTAAGACCATTGAAGATGGTTAGAGACAACCTAGTTAGAGACGTCTTGCAATTCCTGTTGTGCAAGAGGCAAAGGTCACACACTTTCCAAATAAGAACGAATGTGTCAGAATTAAATGATGACAGTGGAATCTGGGTCAATGTGATTCTTAGTTCAGTGAACAAGTTAAATCCGTTATTGTTGGTTATTAAATGCATGGAAACCAGATTTTGTGGGGACAGCAATTAAGCCTTTGATAAATTTGATGGGCTACATGTCTAAGCTTTCAGAGGGTTATCACAAGGGCTTCAAAACTCCTAAAAGGCCCTGTATTCAAAAAATTAGAGCTGTCTTTAAAAGGACAGTCCACCCAAAAATTAAAATTCTGTCATCATTTACTCAACCTCAAGTTGTTCCAAAGCTTTAGGAATTTATTTCTTCTGCTGAAAACAAAAATAAACATATTTTAAAGAATGTGGACAATCAAACAATTGCTGGAGTATATATATATTTTTTTCATACCTTGGAAGTCAAAGGGTACCAGCAACTGTGTGATTACCCACATCCCTTTAAATGTTCTCTTTTATGTTGAACAAAAGAAAAAAAAAAAACTCTGGAAGAGTGTGAGGGTGAGTAAATCATGACAGAATGTCCTTTTTTGGGCGAACTATCAGCATTTCTGAGATTTTACTTTTACGCATATTAGTCCAGATCAAAATCTGCAGTTAATTTGTGGCAATCATAAACTTTAGCAGTGATATCAGAGGCAAGGTAAGTGCATAAGAAGCATCAGGTACAAGTTCAGACATATCAGAGGCGAGTCTAACTGTCCCTCACTGCATTTGAGGCTTTTGTGGTTGTAGTGTCAGAGGCAGGTTTGGCTTGTCAACATTTTAGAGATAATGTACAGGAAGCAATATGGTTGAAAAAGCAGGTTTCTGCAAAAGTATTATCAGAACGATCAAGCTCTAGACTGTTAAAGGTACAGTGATAGTGAACACAAAACAGGCTATGCACAAGACTTGTGTGCAAATGTTTTCACGCAGAAATCCTGATTCATCAAGACATTCTCATAATTTTTTTTCCCTACATGTAAACTCAAACCACATGTTTCTGAAAAGAGAATCATTGTGGAATTAGAAACATGGAATGTGTTAAACTGGCATATTACAATACTAATAGAACTAATAATGCTTTATGCTTTTATATAATAGAAATTGTGGCCCTATGTAGCAACTATATTTCTTACCTTTTGCAGAGTATCAAACATGATTTGTGTTATAGTTGGATCAGGGATAGTTTCTGAACAAAAACACATCTAATCAAGTGTAGTCTAGGCCTGTATAAAAGTTGTTTATTGTGTTTCATCTGGGTTTGAGAACAGCACACTTGGCTTTACTTGAACATCTAGCCACACACAGAGTGCATCTTTAGACAGCATAAAGGAAAGTGTTTATCTTGAATACAATGCAAGTCACTTTGGGGAAAAAAAAAAACATCTGCCAAATGCAGAAATGTAATTACATTTGCAGAAAGTAACAAATGGCTGTATAGGAGAGGTTCTGCAGACTGGAAATGGAATTAAAGTTTGGGTGCGTATTATATTAGTTCATAACCACAAACACTCTCTCTTAGAACAATCTAGATTCATCAACATTAGAAAGAGGATATTACCAAATGTATGTGTATATGCACCTGCTGTAAATATGGTGAATGTTTTGTGTTATAACTTTTTTTATTATTATATGGTCAAAGTTTTACACTGTAAATAATTTGTTCTTTAGTTAAACTGAAATGTGAAGTTGGATATTTGAGTTATCTCAAGTTCAATTCAGGAAAGTTAAGCTAAATTTCAAGGTGTGATAATTAATTGGAACTAAACAGTTATTTTAGCATAATTTCAGCAAACTCCATGTTATGGGTTATTTAGTGGATGCCAATGAGGGGAAAACGCTGTGCTCACCTCTCTGTTCTCACAATACTGTAAATAGTTATCTCAACAAATCCATCAGCTGTTGCCTAGGATCATTTTGATACTTAGCCTTTACTACAAAGGTCTAATCATTGTTTTAGCTCAAAAACATTACAAATTTCAATCCAACCAAACCAACTAACTGGTGTAACTGGTCCTACTCACACTGCTCTGAGCAGGTTTCGAATCATTGTCAAGTGACTTAGAAGGTGGGCACACTAACAAGGATGCTAAAGACGGTAACCATTAGCGTTAATTACTAGTGTGCCTCTTGAGGTCAGGTGAGTGAGGTTTACCTGCATAGCTCTTACTAGCAGGCCTCCATAATATTGACCCGCATAAACCACACTCCGGGTCACGGCACGTGTCCCAAAAGCATTGTTAGCTAACTACGGTCAGAAGTTCCATTAAAGTCTATTCGTAACTTGTGATCATATTTGCTTTTGGGAAATGCACCCCAGAGCAGGATTTGAACAATAGCTTCAACCTGCGTAGACAGGCGTGCTAACGAGGAATGCTACAGACTGCGTTCACATGCACAGCTCTTACAATATGACCCTCATTACTAGGACTGTGCGATATTGAAGAAAAATGCGATATGCGATACCTTGTTAAATAATGCGATATTTGATATGCAATACGATATTGCTTTAAGTGTGTAAAATCTATTTAAATTATATTTTAAAATATTTAAAAACTAAAATTATATAACCAATATATATCTTTCATATTCTTTCTTGGAAAAGATAGCATCACTACAACTTCTGAAAGTGACCAGAAGTGTTTTAGCTAGTGCTGTCAATCGATTAATCGTGATTAATCGCATCCAAAATAAAAGTTTATGTAATATGTGTGTGTGTAATGTGTATATTTGTTATGTATATATAAATACACACACATGCAGTATATATTTTGAAAATATTATTTTAAAATAATTATATGTATTTACATGTATATATTTATATAATATACAAATATATTTAATATACAAATATAAAATTTTTCTTAAATATATACATATATGTGTACGTATTTATATATACATAATAAATATACAGAGTACACAAAAACAAAACTTTTATTTTGGATGCGATTAATAGTTTTAGCATTACATAAAAATTTCACTGTATGAATTAAATTAAGATTCATAACTGTTAAAGCTGTGTTTTGTTTGATTAATAGTAGTGACATTTAGACAGCAGCAAGTAATTATAGGCTGCTGTCCCTTTGAAACTGACTGCACGGATCACATCTGATTTCTTTCTCAGCGGTTTATATTCATTTAAAACATAAATGCGAGAATGACTGTCGAGATGTCTGACTGTCTGTCTGTTCAAACACAAAGAGATGTGAAAGACGAATCAACTCGAGGTTCGCAGGGTCTGAAATGTGAGAAACAGAAACAGAAAACTGAACAGATCACACGCTGTCCATGAAGCGGTTTGTGTGCATGCTTCATGTGTGTGTCAGACAGCAAGACAAGACAGCAAGAAGTTGTTTTCTGTAACTTATTGTACTTAAGTCTTTTTAACATCAAGCTATTCTCTGCGATATGCGTCGACCTAAAACTTTAAATTTTGCAACGTTTTTGAAGTAGCCAATTATTAAAATGATTCAGATACTGCATGCCGTTATGCAATATGCATATCGTGATATTTATACTTGCGATATTTCGATAAATCGTGCAGCCCTACTCATTACACAGACATAGCTTCTTTTAAGGCTAAGCAGCACATTAAATGCATAAGCTCAGACACAAATGCACACACTACTTTACCAGTTGGGCTGCGCAGCCATGCGCTCCATGTATTCCTTGGCTACGTCCAGTGCACCTGCGCGGTGTGGGTACAGCAGGGAGAACATAGACAACAGGCCTAAGTTGTTCCCATAGACTTCATTCCAGCGGGCACTAAACTCAGCAGGGTTCCAAGGGGGAAGATACTCCTCTGGTCGCTCCAGTATGGCCTCCCCGGCCTCCCGGATCTGTCGGGCCAAAGCCTTGTGCGTCCCCACCGCTGCCCGCTGCAGCTCCTCAACCTCTGCCTGGCCAAAGTACAGCATGGGGTGAGTTCCCTCGTAGTTCCCTCCAAGGAACGGAATGCCTCCGCTGGGGTCCGCTTTAGCCAGAGCCGGGGACACTAGAATCCACAGTGCACTTATAAAGAACACTGTTGGTGCCCCACGGGTGTAAGTTCTCATTCTGGCATCAGAGAGGGAGAGACCACATCACCTTGCTCCCTCTCAGCTGAGGAGACAGAAAGAGAGAGATGTTATTTTCCCTGCTACACTGCTGGGTCTGAATGCCTGCAGTAATTAGAGCCAGCTGTAGGGCTGATCTCTCCGGGTTTTTCTACGCATTTATGAAACGGAGACGAAAGTTCACCCTGCCGCTTTTCTTCATCGGGCTCACAGGAAACACCTCATGCCTGAAAGCTCCCTATATATAGCACTCAAAAACACAATTAATCAAACCTTTAAAGGTCAACATGTCTGTATGATAATAGAGGAGTGTTTGAGAAGAGTTTGAGCAAATCTTGACCGTCGTTGTTCCTGAACACAAATGTAAACCATTGCTGTTCCTGAACCACTTTCCAGAACACTCCTCCACCAGCCATGCATCGGTCTGATAAAACTCACTCAATGATGTCGGTTTGACTGGTTATCATGGTCAAGTATGAGCCCTTACTATTAGATGCTGCACCATCTAACAATTAGATTTTTGAACTGTTCCATTGTCATAAGTCAATTAAAGGTCATTGCACACCGAGTCCGAAATTTTCATCTGAATTCTTCACACGTTAAAAAATAAATACGACCTCACGTTGTGTCAATTACATTTACACACTGCCTCCGAAACTTTTGTCCTTCATAAAAAATTTGGATCAGGTTTGATTTTCTGCGTTTTCGCATCCGTAGCAAGCATCTTGATAGGAAAGGATGATGAGCACAAAAAAAAAAAAACGCATACGAAAATTTTGGACTCAGTGTGCAAGAACCTTTAGTTTTGAATGCGTTCTTGCTTAATGGTTATGGTTAACATAAGCTCAAAATATTTTTTTTTTTACGCTTTATTCTACAACATAAAATACGTCAATAATACCCAATTTTTAAATCTTTGATGTTTCTTGGAAAAGGTGGTTGCAGAGGTTTCCTGAGACAATAAACATCACGCTGAACAGGTAAATTAATCTACTCACAAGTCTACTTTTACAGCTTTATTGTTTATTCTCACACTCTTGCAAACTATTCTAACTAAAACATCCTAACTTGTAAATTTTAAATTAAGATTGAAAGATTTGTCATCTTAGGCGTGGTGACGTTGAAGTCATGCGACCATGCCGTAGCCTAACTTTAGCTTTGTACTTGTTGTATTTCAACTTAAATTTTTTTTTAAGATTTATTTTTGTCATTTTCACCTTTATTATGATCAGATCAGAGTTGACAGGAAGCGAAGTGGGAGAGAGATAGGGGGGTGGGATCGGGAAAGGTCCTCGAGTTGGGATTAGAACTTGGGACATCCGTAGCGCAACAGCACTGTTTGTCAGCGCACTGCCCACAAGGTTATCAGCGCCTCAACTTCATAATTTATAAAAGTTGTGTTAGTTTGTGAAGATTATCTTGATGAACAAAACATGTAAGAATAATACATTTTTGTTGGCCACAGAGCTTATTTTCTGCAAAAGCAAATAGAAAAACACCATTGGCTTTTTGTCAGGCTAACCAGGGTAATGCTAACTTCCAGTATGGCCAAAACATTTTGCAAGCAACATATATATATATATATATATATATATGAAGAGTTTATTTGTGAAAACAGATAACTCATGTTTTTTTTTAAATCATGTTTTTTTTTGTGTTTTATTGTGTTAGTTAGCTGTTTTTTAAAGTTATTTTTTAACCTAGTCAAAAAAACAACAACTGCAGTTTGATTGAGATTAATTGGAATGCACAATGAAAAAACATTGTGTTTTTGCAAATGAACTCTTCATATATAGTTCCAGAGTAATTAGTCGCATGCCATTTATAGCGTTATTATTGGCTCAAAATAAAATATCATTCGTTAGCCTGGCAGTTGCTATTGAGATGTATGGGAGTGCTAATGTATAGCTTTCTCCAGGAATCACAGACCTCCTTGGTTTGAACAAACAAAGCCACAGTGTTTACACTTTTGAGGAAGCCTACCTACTTATAGCTGACTGGGCATACAAGCTGAGAAAGGTGAAAGTAAATGAGTGTTCACCTTTAGTGAGTGATCAGCAAGACTTTAAAACAACAGCTGTCCAGACACAGAGACTGCCTACTATTTATTTGTTTTGATTAGCAGTGTTTAAACTTCTTGTGTCTGAGAAAAGTTAGAACTTGCTAATATCAGCGAACCACAACCGCGTCTTTCCAAGAACAGGAATGTGATCTCTCTGCTCCTCCTCCAGACTGACTAACACGCCGTTGGTCAAATGGAAAATTAGCTGGTCCAGTTTTACGGGGTGTCTAGACATGTGTCCAGTGCAGCCGGTATCTATTACCCGTCTTACAACACACACACACACACTCACTCAGACAAGCCCAGCCTTTACTTTAAATACGATCCTTTCATGTTGCTCAATATATGAGTGATCTAATCTCAATTTAAGCTGCATCATTAATTCATCATTTCCTTCCAGTTAGTACTGCACTCACTGGATTCCAGAGAACTCTTTAGGAAAGGTGAAACCAAATAGGGCAAGTCACAGCAGTGGCCCTTGACCCCTGAACCTCTGCATTCCAGCTAGGAAACACATGGTCAAACAACTAATGCTTGCATTAGCTGTGTGTGAAGGATCTGAGGACACACACACACACGCACACAAAGACGTAGAGAACGGGCTTGTTTTAATCCAGTTTGTCTCTTGAAGAAGAAAAAAAGCTACATTGTATGTCATTTCTAATAGAAAAAAACACATGCTGTCAAAGATAGAGATATCTAATTATGTTCTTCAGCTAACAAAAATTTTACGTGGTTATCTATATTGTAGCTAATTATAACCTCCAGTCATTTTTTTTTTTTTCATAAAAATAATGACATTTCCAATTCATGTCACGCTGACTGATCGCAAATATCCCAAATGAAAGATCTACGAAAGCATTAAGGCATTAAAAAATTAAACACGATTTAAATAAAGCGATTTATCAAATGTATACAGTAAGTAAAACAAATACCTTTAACTTTTTTTTAAACTTCGTTTGAGGATTCACTGTTAGAAACCGGACTTCAAAACGCACTTTAAAGTTCAACACACGAAAACATATAAATCGTAAGAAAATGTATGAGTTCCGTTACCTCTCGGATCCGCTGGCGTTATCTTAACCTTGCCAAAAAACGCTGAAATCATGGGTCTCATGCCTGATGGAAAGCATCCGTGGGCCTGAAAGAGTTTGCCGTCAACAGATGCGCAGAACCGCAATCAGCTGCGCAGTAAGCAAGTCACTGAAGCAACGTCACATCTGCTGGAGGAGGCGCGCTCTGGAGCAGAGGGAGGGGAAACATGCCCAGTGGGGCCTTTCTCTCTCTTTTCAGTAACACTTTCAGTGCATACAATAACCACGCCTCTTAAAAGACATGGACACCTTTAAAATGAAATTTGGGTAGTGGATTATTATTCTTGAGAGTTGTGGTTTTGACGTTCTACCATCTAAATTTTTATGAATTTGAATGAATTACTATTTATTCGCTCTCTCTCACACACACACGATTTCCGTTCATTTTTACCATAATTGAAATATTGCATTGAATAGCCTAGTTGCAGTTCTTAAATTTATATCACATGACCATTTAAAATGAACTAGTGTAGGCAAAAAACAAAATCAAAAAATATTTATACATTACAACTTGTCACAGGACCTAAGAGCTTTCCTCTTATATATTCTTGCAAATCTGAACCCACAATCCTGAATGTACTTAAAAAAAAAAAAAAAAAAGTTGAGATCTTCTTTATACGTCAACTATCCAAAAATAATATTACTGAATATTTATCATTTATATTTAAATGTGAAACAATGAAATGCCTTTATTTGCATTTCTTTGCATCTACCTTACATAGAATAAAACATTTATCATGCTGTTCAATGTGAACAATAAGCAAACATTGCATCATTGGCAAATACGCAATGGCAATCAGGAGCGACAACACATGAACATACATAAACACTGATTGCACTTTTTCATTTTTTATTTTATCTGCACATATGAACACTTTCCCTGCACCTCAATAAACAAGCACTAGTGCTACTCACGACATACAGAAGAGGAGACAATTTTCTTTTTTATTTCAGAAAAGTAGGTCATGCTTATGATGAGGGTTTCCACACTTCTGCACCCATGATGAAGCTGCCTAGTGTCTCTTAATACTCCGTTTTGGGCATCTCTGTAAAACCGTTATCATGCAGTGTGATTTAACACTGTACCATTTTTTTAATGTAAAATCCATTACAGCCTACCACTGCAAAAACCTCATCAGAGCACTCAACATAAAAACATCAATTCCACTTACATTGCTTTAAACAAATCATTATTAAAGCTCAGGGCCAGCACACACATGAAGCAAATAACAGGTTTTAAGTGAGAGATGTGCCCCGACACATAAAATCACTAAATGGGTGATTTAAAAGCTTGGCACCATTAAACACCGGTTCTGCGCACGACAGAAACTGACTGTTTACATTGACTATCACCCAACAGCACAATATTTGTTTTTACACAGTATGTTACTACAACATTACATACACAGAAAAAAAATCATCCCTCTTCATTCAATTACAATGAAGACCTGAAACGAAAGGCATTTACAAGTAATAGTTCACCACTAAATGAAAATTCATTCTTTTCTCACCTTGTGTTGTTCCAAACTTGAATGACTTTCTATCATCCTTGAACCATCTTTCGCCACAAAGCAGATGTTGAAGGTTCTTTATGGAACCATTCAGACAAAAAGGTTCTTCTATGGCATCGTGAAGCACCTTTATTTTGAAGAGTGTAGGACTTGTTTACTATATTTCATGTCTTCCGATGTGAGGAACAGACCAAAATGTGAGTCTTTTTTCACTGATAAATTTTTCCATCAGTGAGCTGTTAACCTGAGAACTGCTGTAACTGGATCATCAAGTCTGCAAGTTAAACAAATCAGTCTGACTGTAAACACGTCATTTACTAGATCAACGAGAAAATAACCACCTTAAAATACCAATTAATTCAATGATCCAGTTCTTCTGTTCAGCTGACTAAATCAGTGAACTGATGCAAGGGCTCTATAAGTTAACTGGAGGAAAAAATGGTCAGTAAATTACAACACAGGTTCTTCTTGTGGCATCAGAAGACTTGAAATGTAGCACACGAGTCATATAGACTAGTTTCCGGTGCTTTTATTTCTGTCCTTCTTACAAACTTTAAACTGTTGCTGTATGGAAAGAGCTGCATGAAGATTCTTCAGCAAAGCCTTTATGTTCCATCAACAGCTCCATGGTTTGGAACAACACGATGGTGAATAAATACCAAAAATCTTTTAGCTTTGGGTAAACTATTCCTTTTATTACTGGCGCTTGGAAGTATGACGTCCATTTCTCCATTTGTCACAGAAACGTAAACTAAAGTACCCGAATCATAATCAAATGATGGAAAGTAAAACAAACTACATTATTCCATAATAAACCGGCCCAGATCTGAACCAGCTACAAAACCTGCAGGTTACAACCCTCTCAAAACATCAACCAATCATAAATAGAACAAAGAACTCATGGCTGTTTTTTGATTGCATGAATATTCAATATAATGTGTGCTTGCTTTCCTCAGAAAGCATTTACAACAGCTGCAAGAACAAATCCTCTGAGGTCATATAACATTCCCTTCATAAAAACAGAACAAAAAAAATAACAATTTTAATACACACAGCTCATGGGAAAGCTATGTTTTTTTTTTTTTTTCTCTGTACACCATTAAAAGTAGGGTCCACAATGCTGGGTGAGACACGATACACTGTGACTTCCTCCTACATCCAATGATCAATGTACATATATTCAGCATGTGTACAGACACGACTTCATATGGTGTATGCTGTAGTGATTCAGGAAGGGGTGAGAAGAAAATACACAGACAGTGCTCTGGGAGTTACATTCACACAGCTTTATCACTGATTGGACGAATGGATGGTCTAGCTCTGTGGTGAAGCTCCAGAGCGTAATGGTGAAACAATCTCTTGGTCTATGCTGACAGGCCTGAGGGTTCGGGGCTAGTTCTCTTCCCATTTCAGCAGCGAGTCTGGAGGTCTGGGGTAATAACCTGTCGTGATGGGCTTATCCGAAGAGAATCTCTGGAACTTAAAGTCTAGAGGAAGATCTAGAGGAGAGATGGAACAGGTGGAAGTTTTACAGACAAACTATAAAACAAGGACCATTAAACATTTACACTGAAAAAGTCTTAAGACTGAAATTTATATATTAAAAAAAAAAATTCCCAAGATGGTTGGAAACAACTGTACCAATTAAAAATATATTTATTTGGTATTTTTACACCAAATAAGAGTATGCATCAACGTAATAATATAATGAATTACTATTGATATTGCTCAATAATAATTATTTTATCTTTCAGAAATATGTGCTTAAAGATAAATTCTTTGAAGTGGGCTAAATTACATTCAAATAGTTTTTAAAATGTAATATTAGATGCAATACTTTCATTCAAAGTTATTTGAAATAAGAAACATCACAAGTAACGGTTTGTACAAGGGTCAATATTTGCAGTGTTGACCAGCATCAGACTGCCTGAAATCGTCATTTTTTCTAACTCTTTTCATCTCAGACTTTTGGCTCATGCTGTATCTACTGAACACGTCAATGCAGAAACAGTTACCAGGGGTGTAATCGATCAGCAAAGTTACAAAGTACAAAGTCACATTTGGTGCAACTTTTTCAGAAATTCAGAATTCCGAAATTAAGATTCACCAAACTCTGCAAAAGATACTCAAAGTCATCGGATCCTCATTCTCCCATGTTGAGGCCATGCTTTGGAGATAAAAGAGAACGGAAAACCCCATGTAACTGTTTCTTCAGTGATGTGTTCAGTATATACAGCTGGAGGCAAAACTCTCAGACGATACTAAAAACCTAAATCTTTATAATTAAATCTTAAAGGAAAACGATGCAATTTTGAATGTTATGATGTACAATGATGAAATACTTAAGATTCTGCAGCATCTCTAATTCAGAAAAATGTGTACCAGTCTCAGACTTTTGGACCCCTCTGTAGGTTTAATACACTTACCTGCTATAGCCTCAATGCTGGGTATAGCCATGGTGCTGTATGTGTGGATACTGTGGCAACACCAGGTGAGCCTCTGTGTTTCCTCTCCTTCATTCTTTTGCACATCCACAAAATATGAGCCCCACTGGTTTGATACAGCTGAGGGAGATTTCATTCCTTGATCCTAAGAGAAAGATTATAAGAAAGACAAACAGTAAGAGAAAAAGAGAAAGAGCAGTCAACCTTGACAAACCCACGTGTGCAGTATCAGACATAATTCAGCATTCTCAATACTGAATACCGGAGAGATTGTGTTGAGATTTATGTGATTATGTTAAGCATTTAGCTTTAAAAATGGGTCAAAGGTCTGATCTCTTCTAAAAATAAAAAACTGCTAAATGCTAAACATGAAATAACTATTCAATAGTGCATAACTGGGAAAGCAAAATCAATAGGCATAATAGACAGCGCTCTGGAATACTGAATTCTAATTGGTCAATCGTGGCATTCTTTCGTCAAACATTTTTCTATAGAAACAACTAATGAACCGTTTTCTAATGTTTTTTGTGTCACCTGGTTGCTTGACTGATTGTTTCTAATTAATTTAGTGCCATAACTGTTACCATGTCTATATTCATGGGGAGAAACAAGTGAAAAACACAATGTCACAATTTTTTGTTACAATGTCCAATTGAACTCTTTAGTATTCTGGGGCAAATTCATCCCAAATTAGGCAAATGCCAACAAGGACAAGTTGCTTGATGTGTATTTTTGTGTTTGGCTTTTAAAGATGAATACAAGGCAAATGATAAATATGACTTAACTTGCAATAAGAATAAATACGTAAACCAGAAACAAAAAAAGGTTTAGAAAAATTCAGAGTTTGAGGACATGCTTTTGAGTTGGGTCACCATTTGATGTCCAGTATAAAAGCTGAGATCTGAAGTAAACAATTTCTCTCAGCATGTTGTAAAGATGCAACAGAAGGACTTCAATAGAATTAAACTCTCTGATCTGAGAAAAAAGGAAGCGTTTGATCAGAAATTCCCATAGTTTGACCAAAAAACAAAAAAAAACTAACTGTTGCATAATACTGGCTGAAAATTAACCTCTTATCAGCTCTATGTTTTAACAAGGCTTTTCAAAATATCAGTATAATAAAATTGAGCCTAATTTATATACTGGCATATGATTATTGCATAGGCAGTGACTAAAAATCATTGGGGTCACTAAAACTGAATGACAGAGAGATATACAGAAGAAAATAGAGTAGGGTAAGATGTGTCATTGTCTTAATCCAAGACATTGTGCATGATTTAAATTACAGATAATTCTACATTTAAATGGAGAAAATGTTAATTTGGCCTTGTTGAGAAAATGTAAGGTGAAGTCTTTTTTTCCCTAAAAAAATCCACAATTCTACTAATCGTATACTTTTGGTAACTTTATTTTAAGGTGTCATTGTTACACGTTACATGTACTTACTATTATAATAACAATAAATTATGCATAATTACATGCAAATCATCCTAAGCCAAACCCTAACCATATAATAAGTACATGTAGTTAATTAATATTACTCAGTACTTAAATGTATAATTACACTGGTACAAAGACACCTTAAAATAAAGTGTAACCATACTTTCTTTTAATTTTAGGTACATTTGTTTCACAGTAATTACTCCTTAAAGGACAACTTTAGCAGAATAGCTCTAGTCACTTTTAAATATCAAATGAACATTTTAGACAGTTACCTTTCCAAAGACCAGTCAAAATTATTAGAGAACATTTTCAGTGAAAATGTTGAAAAATGTAAAATACATTCATCTCAAAAACTGAATTATAAACCATAAATGACACAGTAAGAGGTTGAGTGAAGTAACAACTTTCTAAAAAATGGATTTCCTCAAAAATGATATTTCTGCTGTATAAACACATTTTTACAAGGACATCCACTATCTTTCCTGTAATTCTCCACTTCCTCCTTCCTGCTAACTGCATTTCCTCTCAGTGGTATCTGTATAACAGAACATTCATGCTGCTGTTTTTCAGATCTCTGATGAAATATTCAAGATAACAATGTGTGTATTATTTGGATTGGAATTACTAGCATAATTCAGAGTTATGAACAAAATCGTAACTAAACTGAACAACAATAGATTTTTTGATGGTGCTTTAAAAGAAAGAGAGATATATTTGTGCCACAAACAGATGAGCACATATATAATGCCAACTCACAGCACCCCTGAAATGGAGCGTGGAAAAGATCCTGAGCTTGACTAAACAGAAACAGCCTTTCACTCTCACCTCAAACTTGCCCTTTTTCTCTGCCGGGCCTTCACCCGGGGTGGGGCTGTTACTGGGGGTAGAGTTAGCACGTGGAACGCCCTCTCCCTCCATCTCCTCCACAATCATCACTGTCTCCCACTTTCCAAAGCTGCAGGCCGGGAACATGTCCGAGCGCATGCTGTCTCCAAAATACACCACCTGCATCAGATAAGACACACACGTGGACACAGATCAGTACACACACACACACACACACACACGTTTGTTTTTGTGAAAAGTGGGGACATCCCATAGGCGTAATGGTTTTTCTACTGTACAAACTGTATGTGCTATTGCCCTACACCAACCGTACACCTAAACCTACCCCTTACAGGAAACTTTCTGCATTTTTACTTTCTCAAAAATACTCACTCTGCATGATTTATAAGCGTTTTGAAAAATGGGGACATGGCGTGATGTCCTCATAAGTCACCTTCTCCTTGTCATACCCATGTCATTATACAAATTTATGTCCTATGTCACAATAACGCACACACACACACACACACACACACACACACACACAAACACACATACAATACAGCCAGTATGCAATATAATTTAATTTCTAGCTACAGAAACACTTTATAATAACTTCAATTACAAACACAGGGGTTAAAGCAAAAAAAAATCCTGAGCCTGAACTTTTTTTTCCGGGGGCGGGCCGGGCCGGGGGTTTGGCGGGCAACACATGCAAAACATGCAATGACTGTGGCAACTTAAACATTTGAAAGGATACTATGGCATAGGTATTGCTTTCCTTATTCAAAATTATTATTTTTTTTTCGTGAACATATGGTTGACCTGAAGAATGAAAGCTATATCATACACTTGGAATATTATGAGCTATATCACCACTTATCGACACTAGGGGTGTGACAAAACACTTGAGACAAAATACAAATACTTGGTTCACTGGAATGAGAAATTTTCAATAACAAAATATGTCTTCTAATTACAAAAAGTTAAACAATGCAGTTGTAATTTGAAATATTTTAACTAATCTAGGGCTGTAACTAATGATTATTTTAGTGATCAAGTATTCTACTGATTATTTTGACAATTGAGTAATCTGATATTTTTAGTAACACAAACAGGCCTAAGTGAAAACCAGATTTTAGTATGACTATTTACTATTTATACAGGTGCTGGTCATATAATTAGAATATCATCAAAAAGTTTATTTATTTCACTAATTCCATTCAAAAAGTGAAACTTTTATATTATATTCATTCATTACACACAGACTGATTGTTACATGTCTGCCTTAGTCATCGTTTTCCTTATTTGGTTTGGTCCCTGCCTTCATTAGTTAATTATCGTTTCATTGTCCCCACCTGAGTTTGATTATGTTGTTTGCTCTTTTGTTCCTGCTCCTTTATAAGTCCTGAGTTCTCCCTCTGTGTTGGTCCGTGATTAAGAATGTTATGAAGTGTATTGATGTTTCTGTTAACGTTCCTGTATCTACTTATCTTTATTAAAGAGCGTATTTTGTATCCCGTCGACTCCTCGCACTCTTTGAAGGACACTATTCGTAACACTGATATATTTCAAATGTTTATTTCTTTTAATTTTGATGATTATAACTGACAACTAAGGAAAATCCCAAATTCAGTATCTCAGAAAATTAGAATATTGTGAAAAGGTTCAATATTGAAGACACCTGGTGCCACACTCTAATCAGCTAATTAACTCAAAACACCTGCAAAGGCCTTTAAATGGTCTCTCGGTCTAGTTCTGTAGGCTACACAATCATGGAAGACTGCTGACTTGACAGTTGTCCAAAAGACGACCATTGACACGTTGCACAAGGAGGGAAAGACACAAAAGGTCATTGCAAAAGAGGCTGGCTGTTCACAGAGCTCTGTGTCCAAGCACATTAATAGAGAGGCGAAGGGAAGGAAAAGATGTGGTAGAAAAAAGTGTAATAGGGATAACCGCACCCTGGAGAGGATTGTGAAACAAAACCCATTCAAAAATGTGGGGGAGATTCACAAAGAGTGGACTGCAGCTGGAGTCAGTGCATCAAGAACCACTACGCACAGACGTATGCAAGACATGGGTTTCAGCTGTCGCATTCCTTGTGTCAAGCCACTCTTGAACAACAGACAGCGTCAGAAGCGTCTCGCCTGGGCTAAAGACAAAAAGGACTGGACTGCTGCTGAGTGGTCCAAAGTTATGTTCTCTGATGAAAGTAAATTTAGCATTTCCTTTGGAAATCAGGGTCCCAGAGTCTGGAGGAAGAGAGGAGAGGCACACAATCCACGTTGCTTGAGGTCCAGTGTAAAGTTTCCACAGTCAGTGATGGTTTGGGGTGCCATGTCATCTGCTGGTGTTGGTCCACTGTGTTTTCTGAGGTCCAAGGTCAACGCAGCCGTATACCAGGAAGTTTTAGAGCACTTCATGCTTCCTGCTGCTGACCAACTTTATGGAGATGCAGATTTCATTTTCCAACAGGACTTGGCACCTGCACACAGTGCCAAAGCAACCAGTATCTGGTTTAAGGACCATGGTATCCCTGTTCTTAATTGGCCAGCAAACTCGCCTGACCTTAACCCCATAGAAAATCGATGGGGTATTTTGAAGAGGAAGATGCGATATGCCAGACCCAACAATGCAGAAGAGCTGAAGGCCACTATCAGAGCAACCTGGGCTCTCATAACACCTGAGCAGTGCCACAGACTGATCGACTCCATGCCACGCCGCATTGCTGCAGTAATTCAGGCAAAAGGAGCCCCAACTAAGTATTGAGTGCTGTACATGCTCATACTTTTCATGTTCATACTTTTCAGTTGGCCAAGATATCTAAAAATCCTTTCTTTGTATTGGTCTTAAGTAATATTCTAATTTTCTGAGATACTGAATTTGGGATTTTCCTTAGTTGTCAGTTATAATCATCAAAATTAAAAGAAATAAACATTTGAAATATATCAGTCTGTGTGTAATGAATGAATATAATATACAAGTTTCACTTTTTGAATGGAATTAGTGAAATCAACTTTTTGATGATATTCTAATTATATGACCAGCACCTGTATATAAACTAACGATGAGGCAATAATAATTGGCTCAAATAAAATATCAAAACCAAGTAACTGCATGGTTTTCACACCCTGAAGGCGGCGGTTTGCGCCGCTACGCGTGGGTTGCTTCTTCCCGTGTTTTTTAATTTTCTATCATGAAATAGTTAGCATAATAAAGACTTTTTAAATAATTTTGAAGAAGAGTGCCTTGGATTCCCTTTCTTTTGATATTGCATGGTTTTATTGAACATTTTATGTTTTTTTTGTTTTTTTTAATCCCGGTAAATATATTCTGGCAATCATATCGTTCTTATGGAGATGGCATGATTACTCTGAGCTATTTACAAAGCTCCGCTGCTTTCTAATTTTTCCATGTTTGTTACAGTCTATGGTAAATGTGTGCTAGATGGACACCTTTGATCATTGAGCCTCGCAGCTTTTTTAACGTGTCGCGCTTCTCCATTCATCAGGGCTGCCACTCTGCTACTGGATACTATTATGCGCGTCTCGTGTTTATAAGAGAAAACAATTCTGATTGGCTAGTAATGTTAGTTTGGCTGAGAGTGAAAGCTGTGCTCCTCTCATACCATTGGTAGGCGAACTCATGGACTCAAAAGTGATAAACAAGTTTTTTTTAAATGTAGGATTTTTTTTTTTTTTTTTTTGCGCAGCCAAACGCTGCACGCCGGAGATCCGGCACGGTGCCAGAGAACTTTAAGCCCTGCAAACATTACAACATTATGTGATGCTTAAAGTATCAGGAGTTAATGTAGTTAATGTATTCCTCTTATCGGCAAGACATATTGGCATAAGTTTTCATACGGGGCCAATGCCGATATTTACATTTAAAGCCATTCCGATATCGGTCCGATAATATCGTGCATCCCTAATATAGAGGTGAAACACCTCCATGAACTTGGCCCCCACCCAATGCAAAACGTGGCAAAATAGTCTCAATCGTTTGTGCAGGTAATATTTGCATTTGTGTTGCTTCGGTTTTTAAAATTTTAGACACTGAATTATAGGAGATGACGTCACTCAGCCCCCTCATGCTCCAAATTCACGAAAAAATGGTATTGTTTGCTTGTGCCGTAAAAAATTAGTTTGTGCTGCTTCGGTTTTTAAGATATTAAAATAATATTTAATGGTCATTTTCTGAGGTCACTCAGCCCCTCATATGTTCAAAATTTACCCCAATAGTCTCGTTTGTTTGTGCTTCGTTTGTGCTGGTTTGTACTGGCAGTATTTTTGTTTTTACTACTGTCTTTTTTAACAATACAGTTGAAGTAATAAGGTAAAATTCAAACAGCAAACCGAATCACATGAAATAGTCACAGTCACTTAATTGTTAGTAGCCATATTAGTTCAATTAGGCTAGTTAAAAACAAACAAACAAAAAAAAAAAAAACACTTAGGCCTATTGCATTATGTCTTTACAAAACCAAAACCAAAAATAACAAACAAAAAAATAAAGACTTGATATACATAGACCTATTTTCATTTCTGTGCACAAATAAAACATGCAATAGCCTACTGTTTCCAGGTCTGTGTAGCCTATACTTTTGCGTCGATTCGTTTTTCCTTATTTAACCATGATGAAAAAAATGAAAAAAGAACGGTTGTTGTATTTTTAAATGCCATCCTGAAAACCAAATTTGAAATTATATATAGAATATAGAATTTTTTTTATTTTAACAAGCTTTCTTTGGCCAAATTAGAAGTAGGCTAATACTTCTCCCACACGTTGAGTTCAGAACTATATGTCTCAGTGCTAGATCATTGATGGGGAGCTGGGCAATTAATAGTTAATATGACCAAAACAGGGTATTATTATTATTTTTTATATGAATAATAAAATCGCTATATAGGGGCATTTCAAGTGTTTATGAGGAGTGTGGGAGCATTATTGCGCTTACTGTATGATATGGAGGTGCCCGCAAAATCCCTTGCATTTTTCCCCCTGCGGAAACAACTTAAAATACTCCGTCATTCAAGTTTCTGTCTTCTCATGCAGTCTCCGTGAATGGAGCGTGTCACAACAATGAACCGGCTCACAGACACAAGAAATAAATCTACAGAAATCTTGAAATGTCTACTATTAAACAAACCAATTCAAATAAAAAAACAAATCTTCTCTAATTATGTGGTCCGTATGAATAAGTGCATTTGTATAAGGCACGTCCATTAGCCTACTGTGGAGATGGCCATCAGCGTCGGCATTTGGCGACTTCATCTTTGCAGTTGACACTGACTGAGAAAGCACTAGTTTAATAATAAATAATTACAATGTCTTCTTTTTCCCCCGACACATTCATAATCAATTGCCGGTGCTTTGTGGTAAGCTTTATGCTTGAGTGTGGAATAGGCTATGCCTAAATGCCTATATATTAAAGGATGGTGTAATAGGTTATTATATTAATCAATTTAATATAAACGTGCGACTAGTTGACTAGGAAAAAATCTTTAAAAAAAAGACAGTAGCATAAATTTTACAATATTACCAGCATAAATGAAGCACAAACAAACAAGACTATTTGGGGTAAATTTGAAGTAGGTGGGGGGGCTGAGTGACCTCAGAATGATCACTAAATATTATTTTAATAACTATAAAATCGAAGTAGCACAAACTAAAATTTTTATGGCACAAACAAAGAAGACTATTTGGCATACATTTGGAACATGACCTCAGAATGATCACTAAATATTATTTTAATATCTAAAAAGCGAAGCATCACAAACTAAATGTTTTACGGCACAAACCAGCAATAAAAAAGACAGTAGCAAAAATGAAAATATTACCAGCACAAACAAAGCACAAACAAACAAGACTATTTGGGGTAAATCTGGAGTATGTGGGGGGCTGAGTGACCTCAGAATGATCACTAAATATTATTTTAATATCTAAAAAACCGAAGTAGCACAAACAAAAATATTTACGGCACAAACAAAGAAGATTATTTTGGGTGAATTTGGAGCATGCGGGGTGGGGGGTTGAGTGACGTCTTCGCCTATAATTCGATTATCTAATATTTAAAAAACCGAAGCAGCACAAACTAAACTTTTACCTGCACAAACGAAGCACAAACAAACAAGACTATTATTTGGGAATGACCTATAAATATTATTTTAATATCTAAAAAACCAAAGCAGCACAAACAAACATTTTTTTCAGCACAAACGGAGCACAAATGATTGAAATTATTTTGCTGACGTTTTGCGTTGTGTGGGGGCCAAGTTCACGGAGGTATGAGAAACTCAATGCCATACAAGTGGATATTTAATATTTTAATCGTTATAGACTAGGAATGGGAATCTTAAACTTTCACCTCACGATCCGATCCAATTCCGATTCTGGGAATCACAATCCAATTCTAAAACTATTCTTAGTCTACATTATTTAAAGAGCTTGAATATAAAATAATTAATTCCGAATTAATAATCAAACAATTGTATGTTAAGAATTACTGACCATTTGAATTGAACTATTGAAAAAACTACAGCTCCAAAACATACAACCAAATATAAATTAATGAATGGGGGGAAAAAAAGAAACAAATTACAAGCAGTAAACAAAAAGTGCTTTTAGTGTCTAAAGGTTTTCCAGATACTTAAAGACTTCCAACATGTTTGTTTCATTGGCAGCAAGCAAAATATGGCTCTCTGTTGCACACAAGTGTCATCACGCATACAGGGAAGGGAAAAAGGTTGTACCCAAAGTCTCTTCTGGCACACCTGTGAATCCTTTCAAAATGCCTATGGGAAGATCTAAACACCCTAAAGGATTTCAAGTAGGTTTCAAAATGTTACAGCAACCATAAAGCCTGAGCCTCCTTGCACACAAGCCTGTTACTGTCAGGAGTGTTGACTCCTTACATTACACAACGGGAGTATTTGCAGTAGGATTCAGAGACTAGAAAACAGTCCTGTCCCACCTTGGGCTCTGCTTTGTTGGTCATGGTCTTCAGTAGTTCGTGTAGATGAGGCCAGTTGCCCTGAGAATACCAACCAGGCTTTTCTAGAGATGGCAGTCCTTCACTATCTTCAACATCATCCACTATTGAGACAGAGATGAGTGCATACAAGTGCATTATATTTTAAAAACGATGAAAGAAATTAAACGTATATACATAATGAGCATAATAAAAAATACTGCTGTACAGTAATACTTAATACATTTGGCTTTTCCACAGTATGGATGGTTTTATAAATATGATATAATAATAATAATAATAATACAAATATTGGACATTTGTGCATATAAATTTTGAAGACTAAGTTCTATGCCTGAGATCAGTCTTCTTACTACAAAAATAGCCAACTGCAAAAACTATTACCCTGTCTCCGTTACCCATAGTGTTATACCTGTTTGTGTAAATGTGGCATGCTATTGGAGAATTTAGAAAATAACGTAATTTCTATAGTTTATGTTTTGTATGAGTTGAAAAGGCTGGGACCATTTTAGGCATAATTAGTCCTGAGGAACTAATGGCATGAAATACCATTGCCAAAATAACCCCAAAACATCTGAATTTGAAATTTACATCTCAACTTGAATTGTGAACAAACTAAAACAAAACAAGAAACAAAACAAAGGAAAATAAAAACCCTGAGTATTAAACAGGGTAGCAGAAATGCATGACTTGGGTTAGGAACCGAGAACTGATTCTAATTTAGAACTGGCTCCATTAAAAGAAAAAAAAAATCATGCAGCCAAATTATTTTCATCAAGTTCAGTTGTTTGTGCATCTTGAATGAGGGGAACTGCTTTAGCAGAAGTGTGAATTTGAAG
The DNA here is from genome assembly GCF_012432095.1 of Onychostoma macrolepis. NCBI lineage: Eukaryota > Metazoa > Chordata > Actinopteri > Cypriniformes > Cyprinidae > Onychostoma > Onychostoma macrolepis. The sequence continues at coordinate 737,637 of NC_081174.1, forward strand.
TCAATAAATAAAGTCAATAAATAAAGAACATCTTTCTGCACTTTCCTCATACAGCAAGATACAGCGTAACTACTGCAGTCGATTTCAGAGTCATTCAGCTAATCATCTGTTAGCTCCTCACCCAGCGTTCTGAAAGGTCTCTGCTGTGGAACCAAAGAGAAGAATCCAGGCTTCAGGGCATTAGTGATAATGATGTCAAACAGCTCCTCAAAGTCCGATCTGCAAAAATTAGAAATTATTTGTAGGGAGATACTTGAAGGTAGGGCTGCACGATATATCGTTTCAGCATCGATATCGCGATGTGCGATCCGCGATAGTCACATCGTGGGATGTGCAATGTTTAGTAGGCCTATACTGATCGTTATATTTATACTGATCATTTTCTTTGCTCACACACAGACACCGTGTCTACACCGGACGCGACAGCTGTACAGATATTCATTTTTAAATAAATTCAGTAGCAGAGCTTAGCAATGGCAGATGTCACGAAAGCGCAAACTCCCGAGCGCTTTGGAAAGAAGGAGAAAGCGGCACGGCTGATGTTTTCCACACGTTTTTAGGCGCCCCAAAGTCTGTTATCACTGGACGCGACAAAGCGACCCTTGCCATTTAAACTTTGTGTCAGTATGTCATAAATAGAACGAGGAATCAGTTTACTGGCGGCTGATTATAATGGGTTCTATTGTATTTTGTGAACACTGAATTCCATTCAATTCCGCTACTATTTGTGCCTGGAATGACACATATGCACGAAACTATGTCAAAATGAATGTCTCTGCAAGTATCTTTGTAAAAAACGGTCGCTTATGTCTTAGGTCAGTGGTTCTCAGTTTCACATTTTGCATGTCTCCCTTATTTAACACACCTGATTGAGATCATCAGCTTGTTAGGGGAGAGAGCCATGAACTGAGCTAACGAGCTGATGATCTCAGTCAGGCATATTAAATAAGGGAGACATGCAAAATGTGCAAAGAAATAAAGAGGATGACAATAAAAGCAGTTTAATGTCCCTGTTGCTTTCTGTGTCACTTTTGTAGCTTTAACACAGATTTATTAGATTTAATTTATACAGTGAAGAATATACATTGTTATTTTACATTAGATTATTCTATTTCTGTACCTGAATACTGTTAGACTTGCCTTAAAAATACAAACCACTGTTTATTTCATTTGTATCTTTGTTCTATTATATTTATCTATGCTTGTAATTTGTTTATTTCTTATGCTGATTTACTCACCTACAAAATCACCCTAATCATTTTTCTCTCTCTTCGAAATAGAGCTATTCAAGTCATCTGGTGATTTTGTTTTTTTCATAATTTCAGAAAAACAAAATATCACGATGTGAGTTTTTTCCAATATCGTGCAGCCCTACTTGAAGGCCAAAACTCTCTGTATCGCCCCTATGCTAAATGTGAAATCATATATGTAGTATAGAGCAATGAGAAACGTCTAGTTGTTGTGCCTTGTTGCACAAGTAATGCAATATTCAAACAAAACATCTCATTCACTAATAAAGCATAAATACGGCTTTGATTATTTTATTGCAAATAACTCTGGCAAAGTCTTGATTAATCTAAAAATGTTCTCATGTCAATATTTTATTATTGATTTCTTTCGTTTGTGTATGGTGCTCACCCGAGTATGTGCTCACACACGAGCCGGCAGTAGTCAGAGTGTGAGCTGGTGATGAGCAGCAGGACTTTACCGCTGTTCTTCATGCTCCTCAACCATCTCTTCACCGCATCTGAGCAGGGCTGCAGGTAAAGGCCAGGACAGTGCTTCACACTGGGGAAATACGTCCCTGTGTCATCTAAACATGAAATATGTCAGAATAACAATCATTTGACTGCATCAATCATTTCTTAATAGGGTAAAATCACAGGTTTCAAACACAGGGTCATTTTAAGGATTTATTTTTCTTTTATTGTCAGAAAATTATGGATGTGTAAGTTCAATAACATATGTAGATACCTTAATCAGTAGAAGAAACTGAAATCAATTTAGGCATGACACAGTATTACTTAGTGGAGTAATAGATTTCTATCATTTGTTTAAACAAAAATACAAATATACAACAAATAATAGGACAATAGCTATTAGAACAAGTCATCACATTTATAGTAGCATTAGAAATTAAAAGACTAACTAGCAACAATATAGTTTAAATCAAATGTAAAAACTAGAAACTCATATTAACCATAAAGATTAAGGAATACATGTATTTTTTTAAAGATAATAAGCTTATTTTAAGAACATACATGCCCATCAAAGCTGCATATATTGTGAAATATTAATATATTGAAATATAAATATTTTTTCTATTTTAATATATTATGTGATACTGATACAAAGCTGAAATTTCAGTAGCCATTATTCCCGTCTCTTTCAGAAATCATTCTAATATTCTGATTTGGTGCTCAAGAAACATTTATTATTATTATCTATGCTGAAAACAGTTGTGCTGCTTATTACAATTCTTCAGGATTCTTTAATGAATAGTAGAAACAGTGTTCATTTGATATATAATAATAATAATAGTCTTTACTGTCACTCTTACTTAATGCCTCCTTGTGACATAAAAGTATTATTTCTTTCAAAAAATAAAAAATAAAGAAAACATTACTGCCCCAAACTTTAGAACGGTAGTGTATGTTTTCGTTAGTAGTCAATTTAATAGTCTTCATTCAAGATTTGAGAGCATCACATTATCATTATAATAATTTTGTTTAAATCAGGCATCAACTTGCAGTTCCCACTTACAGTCCAACTAGATTTTTATTTACTTTTCAGTCTAATTTTCATTTTGTGTGTGTGTGTGTGTGTTAATTTTGGACCCTGTCTACAGCACTGCCAGCACTTTGCATATTTTAGATGATTTCTACCTCATCTTTATTTCTTATGCTAGCGCTCTATCTGACCTAACCCAGTCCATATGGTTTACATCAATCAGACACACACAACTCATGATTCCAAAACTTTTTCCACAGCCCACATCTCTCAAACAAAAACATACCCACAGTTCGGCAGTTCGCAGGCTTGAGCATCAAACTGAACCACGTTCAGAACTCAGCGTAAGCCATACACACATCTAACCCTGAAACTGGGACGCACTTAATGTCCAGATTTAAACAAATCAGTGTAAGAACATTGTCAAATGCTTCGCTTCCACACTGAAAGCTGCTGCGCGAGGCAGTCGGATCCTATCAGAATTAACAAACCACACAAACCAGAGTTACTTAAGGAATAAAACCTAGATGAATGGAAAAATAGAGCCACTGGAGTGTGTGAGTGTGTAGATTGGCGAATTGTTAGTGAAAGAGTAAAAGTATCAGTATACACAGGGTTGCTGGCTTACTAAAACAGGAAGTGGACTGTGTTTGCCTGGAGTGAAGGAATGCGCTCCATATGTGAAAAAGTACCGTGTCTTCATTTCATGAACAGGAGAAAAGCAGACGTAGGAAAACAGGCATATTCACTAGTCTTCAGTTTATACTGGCAAATACTGCCGCACCACGTACACACAGCCACGTCTCCGAGCCCTCAACTCATCTCATCTCACACACACACATGTTCGTTTTTGTGAAAAGTGGGGACATTCCATAGGCGCAATGGTTTTTATACTGTACTTACTGTATGTGCTATTGACCTAAACCTACCCCTTACAGGAGACTGTGCATTTCAACTTTTTTGAAAAAAACTTAATTGTGAGTGATTTATAAGCGTTTTGAAAAGTGGGGACATGGGTCAATGTCCTGAGATGTCACCTTCACCTTGTAATACCTGTGTCATACCTTTGTTGTTATACAAATCTATACGCACACACACACACACACACACACACACACACACAGCAACGGCTGTCAAACTTCAGCACATATAGACACTTGAGGCTGCTGAAACATCCATGTGTATATTACAAGACATAAAAAGCATACAAGTATTACATTAAGAAGCCAAATGGAAACCTTTAATGGTCTCTTCCAGAAACACTATTTTTTTTTGCACAACTTATGTTTAGATGCATAAGTGTTTGTTTGCACACATTCATATCTTGTGTTTTGAAGCGTGTTAAACTGGACATTGTTGGGCAGGACACATCTTATCAGAGTACTGCTATTACAATAACAGCTATATAGACATTCCCCTTTAAACTGACTCTTGTCAGCCTAAAAACGTGTAAAAAAAACCCAACAACAGCATGGTAACCGAGTCATCCAAGTGAATTACTGTTACCGTGCTGCCCTCAAGTGGTAAACATCCCGTATTACTCCCACAATGCTTGAGTTTCATCAGGTCATGACATTTTTAGTGCAATTATATGATAAAGTATCTTCAAACTCCTCTGAGAATTTTTTTTCTGTCTTTCTGTCTCTTATTAGTGATGATTTGTTAAATAAATTAGCAGAAAAGAAAAGCTTTTGTCTATGATTACAGGGGTTTTAAGACATCTTGATGCTAAGGTCCTCAAATAAGCTAAAGCTAGATACTGCAGATAAAGTTTGTCAAGATGTTTGTGTGGTGAATTGTTTTGAAAGCTTTGAATGTTTTATTGGACACACTGTTAAACAAACAAAAAAAACAATGGCAGCTACACCGTGTCCCAAATTATTATGCAAGTAACATATCAGTAGGATTTTATTAAAATAAATATTCAGGTTTTAGTTTTTTGTTTGTTTTATTTTTAATGTTTTAAGATTCAGGTTAGTTAATTAGTTTGCCAGGTGATCTCGGTTAAAGGGAAACCTACTTAAAGAGGTTGTTCCACATTATTAAGCAAGTCACAGTTCTCATGCAATATGAGGAGGAAGAAAGATCTTTCTGAAGATGAAAAGCGTGAAATAGTGCAATGTCTTGCAACAGGCATGAAAACAAATGACATATCGCGAAAACTTCACAACACAGAAGAATTCGATCAGATAAAGGCTTATTAAGAAAGGTTTCTGTCAGACAAATTAATGTTATTAAAAGGGTAGCTATAAAAAAGACACTGTTGAGCAGCAAACAGGTATTTGAAGCTGCTGGCGTCTCTGGAGTCCCAAGAACCTCTCGATGCAGGATCCTTCAGAGGCTGGCAGTTGTGCTTAAAGCTGCATTTTGACCACCCCTAACCAAAACTCACCAAGAGAAACATTCGCAATGGGCTCAGAATTACATGAAGACTAATTTTCAAACAGTTTTATTCACTGACGAATGCCGTGCTACACTTGATGGTCCAGATGGATGGAGTTCTGGATGGTTGGTGAATGGCTGCCCTGTTCCAACAAGACATGGGAAGTGAGATGATAGGTCCCTTTAGGGGCCCTGACAGTGTCAAAATGACCTCTGCAATGGTATAGAAAGAAGAGTCGTGACTTCCGAAATAAAATGATTTTCATGCAGGATAACGCACCATCCATGCTGCACAAAAACACCATTGATTCCTTGATTGCTATGGGCATAAAAAAAAGAAAAAAATCATGGTGTGGCCACTATCATCCCCTGACCTCAATCCTATTGAGTAGAATCCTATCCTTAAAATGAAGATCTATGAGGGTGGGCGGCAGTATACCTCCAACAAAAGCTCTGGGAAGCAATACTGGCACTCTCAAATAAAATACTGCCAGAAACTATACATGGACTTACAAATTCAATGGATGAAGTCATCCCAAGAAGGGTGCATATATTAATATGTAACTTGAACTGTAATAGGTTTTTTGTTTTAAATTGTGTTTATTTTTGGAAAAATGATCTGTCCATGCAGCACATATGACAGATTTCTGTTTTGAGTTATATTACATTATAACCCACTGCATGTTTTCAAACTACATTCTGCATAATTACTTGGAACAGCATATATATATTTATTTTTTTATATCAATAAAACTGTTGACATTAGTTCTTTTACATTCTCATTGTAAAATAATAGTTTAGGATAAAATCAATCCTTAATCATACTGACTGATTTGGAAAAACAAACAAAAATGGCATGTGCATCATAATTTGGAACACGGTGTATATATTTTTATGTATAAGGACGCTTTTCTCTGAAAAAGTACAGAATGCTAGCATACATAACATAATAAAGACATGTGAGTGCAAATTTATATTATGTCTTTAATATTGCCATCATACTAACAAAACAAATTATTTAAACATTATCTGGAAGATAACATTTGCTGTATTAAACTGACACTGATTTTTTTCTAATCTAATTTTCACAATCTCTTTAAATCTTCAAAAAATTTTAAACAGACAATATAACGCCCCCTGGTGGCCAGATTTACAAATAGTCTGCACAAACACAAAACCTCTTTTAGAGTCAAAAAAAAAAGATTTACTATGGTAGTCAATTTAACCCACTTTGTGCTTGACATGATTGCGATAGATGCCCATTTGCACTGCTTTTGGTACTGGTAAATGAGCTGGCTGTGACTATGAACTTTAATTTGTTTAGTAAATATGGCCCTTGGTATTCTTTTATTTGAGAAAGTCAAGCTATTAACAATTAAAAATAAAATTCCACTCCACAACAGCTCTGACGTGGTTTGGTGACTACATGCACGTCTTTTAGTAACACAGAGGGTAATACAATGTCAAATCCAGCTTACTAAAAGACTACCTACTGACTACCTATTTTTTCCCCTCCAAATTAGATGGACTGACTCTCTTTCCATCTCAGAGAAGACGCCTCTAGATCTACTGTACAATAAATATATGATAATAACAAAGAGAAGTATTCAAATGACCACAGTTGGGTTTAAGTGAACTATCCCTTTAAAGCGGCGCTGTGCAGACAGTTCGGTGTTTGACATCGAAGTACTGCGAGAGCAAATGGACAGCTCTGCATGGTTTTTTCACTTATGGTTTTACTGCACGAGGGCGCCCTCCGGCTACCAGTATGAATGAAACAGCTACAGCTATTCACTACACCTTATTTTGGGTAAAAATAAGAAAAATAATACTACTAAGTTTTTCTCCAGTGTAGAGGAGTTCTCGCTCTCGCTCAGTGGATGCATAAAATTTCCTGACAAAAATTAAGAAATTACTGTTAAGGATTTTTAATCATAATCATTTATAAGAAATCCTTAAACCTTTCTAAACAATTATAGTTATAGGCCTCCTGCATGTTAACAGGTCATGTTTTTTTGTTTTTTTTTTGGCCAAATTGTGCAGATCTACAAACAGGCACAGCAAACTTAGTGTTCTTTATCATTTCTGGCAAATAAAGAAAAAGTTTATCTGAAAGCCTTTCTAGTTACAGTTCAGATTTTGTATGCAGATTTAGTAATTTAAATGAAAGAATAATAGAGAGATTAAAGTGAAATTGTAGTAGAAATGGAATCCAAATGGTATCTTTATGGAGCCGGGGAAAAAAGGATGTTCTGACTGCTACTTTATTGCTGTAGCATTAGAATTTGTTTTATAAATACAATGATGCCCCCAATCACAGACGGAGTGGCCATATGTTTAAATTGCTATGACAATTTTTTACACTAGTGGGGCCTATTTTCATTATCTTGCCTAGGGCCCCACAACCCTACGGGCCGGCACAGGTTGAGAATCACTGTTTTAAGCAATGATCAGTAGAGAGCGCTATTGTTTGATGAGAAGCACACTCACTCCTGCCTCCTAGCAGCTGAGAGACACCACTATATTCACCAACACTGACTGATGCACAAACACATGGATTTTTATCTGAACATTTACATGGGAGGGCACAAATAGTGCACACATGAATCTGATATAGATAATGCAATCAAATATATCAAACAAAAAAAACAGACTCCTATTACCCAAAGCATTATTAGACAATAATATAACAAATATGTCTATAGCAGAAAGGGGAACAGGGAAAGCTTTACTATAGAGGGGGATGAATATGAATAAATTTGAGGATATGCCTGTTTATTTCTTTGTTTCAGCTTTTGTAACTGCATTTCCTCCATACAAACAGACAAACGCAAAGGTCCAGCTTGACAGCAGAAACGTGACTCCCTCTGGGTGGACCAGTGATCTTATCCAGCATTCTGATGGAAGCAGCAAGCGAAACTGGGAATGTCTAACAAACAAAAACAACAGCGCTTTGTAGTTTTGACGTCTGAGCTAGTCAGCGACCACCCGCATACACAATGATTACGATCAGAGCTCACATTCAGTGCTTTAAAGGGCCATGTAACATTTTCTGAGATTTTAAGAGAGAGGTTAGCATTGAAGACAGTGTTAGCATCCGTTCATCTTAAAGGGATAGTTCATCCAAAATGAAAATTCTGTCATTAATTACTCACCCTCATGTCATTCCAAACCTGTAAGACCTTCGTTCATCTTCGGAGCACAAATTAAGATATTTTTGATGAAATCCAAGAGCTTTCTGTCCCTCCATAGACAGCAATGCAATTGACACATTCAAGGCCCAGAAAGGTAGTAATGACATCGATAAAATAGTCCATGTGACATCAATGGTTCAGCATTAACTTTATGAAGCTACAAGAATATTTTTTTGTGCACAAACAACGCATGTGTGCAGTGCTGCTGATGCAGGAGCTGGTGTTCTGAGGTGGACGCCGGATGCGCTGCGTCTTGTTTACAAGCAGAAGACGAGGCATGCTGAACATAAAACAGTCTTTGTAAACATGTCTGAAGATTTTGACAGAAAGGATGACTAGCAATTTTTGCCAGCCTTACTTATTTGAACCAGAATATACAGATAATGAACTAAGAGAGATGGACATTCTACACAAGAATGTCAGCACCACACGCATGCGTCGTGAATGCGCACCAAAGACTCAAATGGAAGAGAAGAAACTGTTGAATAAAGTCGTTATTTTTTGTTTTCTTTGTGCACAAAAAGTATTCTTGTAGCTTCATAACATTACAGTTGAACCACTGATGGCACATGGACTATTTTAATGATTTCTTTACTACCTTTATGGGCCTTGAACGTGTCAGTTGTGTTACTGTCTATGAAGGGTCAGAAAGCTCTCGGATTTCATCAGAAATATCTTAATTTGTGTTACGAAGATGAACGAAGGTCTTACAGGTTTGAGTACATTGATGACTCAACACCACAGTAAGAGAGAGATGCATTCATGGATCACAGATGTGTTTGTTATGGCTTTGTAAGAGTTTCAGCACAGCATTAATCCTCTTCTATTGACATCGAGTCTCTGACACAAATGCAATCTATCCATACCATTTGTTACCAGACTTTAGAGCTCCTTGATATAACTGATGACACTGCACACAAACGCCGCAAAATAAGTCTCACAAGTTAGTAAAAATGCAACAGCGCATTCATATATATATATTTTTTTTTTCATGTAAAGTATTAATGCAAATGGCTGTGCATTTAATTGTCCATTTAACGTACTATGTGCAAGAAGTTTCCCGTATTAATCACGTTTTTATTGCCAATGTGTAGGGATGTCCTGAGCTGATATCAAGGATCGGGATTGGGCCCGATCAAGCGTTTTTTTTGGGGGTTTTTTTAACTCATTGGTATCAGCTTTCCTAAGCCCGACCCTTCAGCTGTCATGCGGTGTCGTGCAGTAGATGGCGGTATGCGCCTGTAAGTGGGTTTGCTAAGCACCATTAAAAGAAAAAGACACTCAAATAAACCAAAACAAGAAGAAATGTGCGTGCATGATGCGCGAGAACCTGTGAGGTCTGTCCTAGCACGTCATACAGGTTTGAGCTTCCGTGTTCAGTGTATTTGATGCACATTTTTGTAACAATCTCTCATTTATCATTTACTTTTACCTGCCGTCACCGTTAGACTATCTGAGACCTCATTGTTATAACGTGCTGCTATGGGTTGCGTCTTGCTTCGGATTTGACTGACAAGACTGGCGTTCTGACACCGCAAGCTTCATGCTTTCTAACCATATGTTGCATGTAACGTTATATCAGCAGTCCCATATTCATAATTGCGACCACAGTTTGTTTACAATGTCTACCATCTACAAAAGTATATAGGGTATATAGGGCGTGCATAGAAAGAGAGAGAGTGTATATTATATTACTTTCACTCTCTGCACAACTCTGTATACATTGGATTGATTTTAATAACTTTAATTGTGCACCAGACACTAGGAATATATAAGTATCAGATCAGGCCTCGGTATCGGCAGATACTCAATATTCAATGACTCGAATCGGATCGGATCGGGGGCACAAAAAACCTGATCGAAACATCCCTACCAATGTGTGAACAACTTGTAACACAACCTAAAAAAATTGACCTTCCCTGACTTCCTAGGTTTCCAATGAAAGCCTGTAGATTGAATTTAATGTGAAGGACTTGATGTTTTTGCCAGGGAAAAACGGAAGGATGTGACGTTTATGCTCAGTCACAAGAGCTTTGCCTTAGTGCCTCTCTTCCATTCTCTAGTCTACAGTAACAACAGTCTGCAATAAGTGCAAGCAACAGGTATCTGGCTGCAGTTCACTCTACAGCCACCGGTATTATTACAAACGAGCGGTTTTGGTTCTTACATATAGTACCTATAAAATATGTATCACAGGATATGCATGTATTTGTGTAATGTACCGTGAACTTACAAAACCACATATATTATACTTTTGTCACTAATAATGCATTTGCTCATTTTGATGCATGCAATAGTGTTTTTCAGGGTGTTTATGTTGCAACCTTTTATGCTTTGAGTATTCTAACCTTGACATCTGTTGTTGTGTTGTGTTGTCTCCCCTGTTCCCCTCCACAGCTTACCACATCCACTTTTTAAAACATTTTTCAAGACCATGGTGAGAACTAAACAGTGCTAAAATAGTACCCTTTAAGGTACTGGATTGTGCTTTACAGGTATGTGCTTAATGTACAATTTGCAGTATTTCTGAATTATTTCCTGCTCTTATTCTATTTTAAAAACACTTAAGAACCTCTTAAAGGTGCAATAAGTGATTTCAGATGTTTTGCTTCAAATTCAACTACACACCCTTTCTCCAAAACATTCAACATTCAGTTCACAATATCCAACAGTTTACTGCATCCATTGTATACAGCAACAAATGACTGAATAATAGTGCTGTCAATCTATATATATATATATATATATATATATATATATATATATATATATATATATATATATATATATATATATATATATATATATATATGTATATAGCAATAATTTCACACTCAATCTTCAAATTAAATGTACAAACAACAAAGTTTATTTTTAATATTTGTTTAATGGCATCTTTTTATCACTTTATCACTATCACTGAGACCAATGTCTCTATAAAATTGTCTCTCCCCTAATATTTAACCATTGACTATAGCCATTCAACATTACAGTATAATTGAGAGCTATGAATTTGAACATTTATTAGACTTTAAAAAAATAACTTTTAATTTAAGTGAACTTAAAACAATCTTCACATAAACCTATTATAATCAATGTCATATTTACCTGTGCCCTTCAGCAGAAATATACAGAAGTTATCAAACACTAAATTCTAAATTAAATAGATGGATCCTTAAAGCTATAAAAGTTATATATCTTTTTTATTAATTTATTTTTTTTCTCTTTGAAGAACAGACGAGTGGTGGCCAACCCTGTCCCCGCCCCTGCGTTAATTATTTTTAACGTGTTAAACTGAAAAAATGAAATTGCCTGCATTAACGGGCTAATTTTGAGAGCACTACTGAAACTGAGAAAACACCTTGGGAGAAACTAGGCTCATATGGCGATCTACTTCTACCCTGGCCAATTAAACAAACACTGTGTGATTTATGATTCTGCACTGCATCACAAGTCAGACTTTGTGGATTGATGATATTAAAATTTTTTTCATTCAGCTTTTTCATAGAGATTTTCCAATCGTATTTCCTGCTCTTATCCTATTTTAAAACACTTAAACTCTAGGCTGCATGTGATTTCAGATGTTTTGCTAAAAACTACACGCCCTTTCTCCAAAACAAGCAAAACCTAGTTCACGGCATACAGCTGTTTATTATGCCTTTTGTATACTGTGACAAATTACTAATTAAACTATTAAATGAGTCACCTGGGAGCTGTTAAGATGCTATATGACTCCAGAAAAAAGCTGTCCTTTAATCTCTCCACAACATCTCATAAATAAGCATGTGGATTCAGCATAATGAAGTGGAATACTGGAACTGATTGTTGAAGGCGGTGAATTCAAACCCAAGCTGTATTCTGAAGCCTGCAGAGGCAATGCTTTAATATGAGACATTTCTCTGACAGGGTTTTACAGTGCTGCTGACTGTTAAATAAAGCACGGTACACTATCAGCAAAAAATGTATTTGTTTGCAGATACCATCGGAATGAATGAGTAGTGCCATGAACTGAATATTACCTGAATATGATAACATTGTCAGTAACTCTGAATATAGCTCTGAAATAAACATTTTACCGCAAACACACTAAAGATTAGTGGACAGGCTGATGATTCATTAAGCGATAAGCTGTTTCTATACAAAAGCAGTTTATTCAGTGTACTGGAGCATCTCCTCCACTGACATCCATTAAAAAAAGCATTTTGTTTACTTGCCTTTTTTGCTCTGCTCTCAGCACAATGAAATATCGTCCAAGACGTTTCATCTCTTAAAAATGTTTTTTTTGTCTTTTAACACACATTTGAACTGATATTTGTATTTTCTGTTAACAATACAACCTATCCCATGTACTGTAATTTTGTATCTAGGGGTAGGCTAGAGGGGTAGGCTAAAACAACACCTCCTCATACTATGAAATAATTCACACACTTTAGTGGTAACATTGCAGATTTGCACAACTAATTAGAAGAACATAAACAAAGGAATATTAGGGTAAAATGTAGGACACAAAGGGGCTAAAGGAGCACTTTCACTACTGTGCTTTTCACTACTCCCAAAAATCTATATGTTTGTATTAAACATTGACAGAGCAACACATTTTTTGGGAAAATAAACAGTAAAAGTAATTTAAAAAAAAATCGTAAATATAAATTCATGAGGTAACAAGGCAGGCATTTTATGCCACGCTCGGAGTAAAGGATCACCAACAGTACTGATACAAATGCTTATTTGTAATATGCATAACGTATTATTTGTATAAAAAATGTATTTAATTTTTAATTTTAATACAATTATTCTATATACTGTCATCAAAATGTGATGATTATTTTAATAAAACAAATGGAAGCTTCTTACACTACTACTACCACTATTTTTTAACAGTAACAAAATAAAAATTCATATGATTAATATCACATTTTCTACCAGGTAGATACCCAACTTAATAAATGATACTGGACATTTGGATCATGTCAACAAATGGAGATGTCAGTCAGCTTTTTATCACGTCAGTTATTGTGCCTTTAGCACCCTTTACTCTGTTGTGCCTTTAGCCCTGTTGTATCCTAAATCAAAATTTGAGACACATAGCACAAAATACCACAAAGTTACAGATGCTGAAACAAAATGTAAAAAAAAAAAAAAAAAAAAACTATGTCATTTTATGCTTTATTATGTGTTAACTTACTTTACTGTGTTTTAGTGCTGTGCAGGGTTGGCAGTGGAAGTGCCGAGCATCTGTGAGAAGCTTGAATTAAATCCTCAAATACTTCAAAGACTAAATGCAAGATGATGAAATAAGCTGTGCCACTCCATTTCGAACCACTCACACCACAGTTTATGGGAGGAGAGAGCTCAGTTACCTCCTCGTAAAGAAATGAATCAAAGAGATACTGACCATTTAAGACTGCAAAGTACACACGCCCATAACACGCTATTCATCTCTCACAAAATAAAGCTATTTGTATTTTTACAGCAACCAGCCTATTTATAATAACTTTAAAAAAAGGCCTCAAGTTTTATTTTCTGTTATCTGCATGGCTGATTGTATATTTGCATGAGGATGCAGTGAACTTATTTGACTTTCCGCTGTACACCTGTTTGAACCCTGGTAAAAGAGCCTGAAGAAACCACCCCTCACCATTTTTAGCAGCGAGGCCACTAATGAGTGTGTGTCCCATGTGGCATTTTTGTGCGGTTTCTAAAAGACAAGAGAGGAACTAAAAGTGCAGTTCCAAATGGTCATCAAAAAACCCAGCTGAACCTAAACACAGTGAATGAGAAACTCTGCAAGAGCATCATAAGCCACCTTTTAAGCGTATAAAGCTTTAAAACAATGACCTATATGGGAGAGTGGTGGAAGCTGTGCCACTTTTTCCTTTTACTCAGTGTAACCATAGCTAATGCTTAAAATTATATTCCATTATGTCAACTGATGTGAACTGTTATCAACTGAAATTAGAAGTGTCTATAACAGAGTCACAGACATGTGCAATTTCAAATGAAAGACGTCTTTCTGTTGAGTTTTTCCCGTGGACTGCACACATAAACAAATAGACAGCTCAACCACGAACAAATAAATCTTATGAGTCAGATATTTTAATCAATTGTTTGAAAGACTTGCAAGCTGATTTCAATCAGTCCGACTCTGTGGCACCTCTTCAAATCTCCCCCTGAAAAACATTATTCTGTTTTCTTATAAAGCAGTAAATTCTAGCAATTTTAAGTAATCGAATGAGATAATTGAATAATTAAATGAAACTGAGCTGAATAAGGACACTATATGTTTTTCTGTAGAGCTGCTTATCGTTGAAATTGATTTTGCAATTAGAGCTGAATTTTATTTGATTCCTAATTGATGAATTTTGATGAATTACTGTAAAGCAGATTTGAAGCAATCTGTATTGTACAAATCACTAAATAAATAAATGTATAAATAAATATATGTAACTTCTTCACTCACCAGCCAATTTGGCTACTAAATGTACAAGTTACTGTTGAAATATAAAATACATTTTATTTAAAATTAAAATACAATAAATCAAGGTTAGTTTTCAGCCAAAGCATTTATATGGCTTTACTGCCAATTCAAAAGTATGTATTATACATATTTTTAAATCTGAATAACATAACTTTGCCTTAACATAAAATAATTTGTCCAGTTATGTATAAATTTTCTTTGGAATTAAATTTGTAAAAAAAATTATCTTAAACTTTTCTTAAATCACAGACAGCTGTATGTGACAGACCTTTTTTCTAAATGTATGGTCAGTAACTGATATAGAGCCAGATTTACTAACAGCTTTTGGCATTAAAATAGTACTGTCAGGTATTACTAAAGACGCACAGTGATGAATTAGCGCTGAAAAGGCGAGGACACAGTTATTTCTGCGCCTGACCTTATTGAATATGCATTTGTAGGAGTTTGCCTTTCAAACGCAAAATTTATGGGAGGAGAGTATTCAAATGAATCACGCAAGGCGATTTACTAACGTTTGCGCTCATCAAATTACTGGTATTTGCGCTGCTATTTAACGCCCATAAAAGCATGTCTTAAACTATTTTGTGCTTGAAATGGCTGCATTTGTTGCTGCTGGGGGAGGCACCGCAGAGAACAGAGAGAGCGTGGTAGCAGGGAGAGGATTGCCACACGTATTAATTTATTTGGAATGCCAGAAGAACACATTATCCAAATCCGAACATATCCTTACGCTTAATTTGCGTCGATGTTCTTTAATTTGCAAGTTGTCAGTAAATTGACCGCAGAAATTTACACGTCCATCTGCGCTGTTTTGAAATTGTGCTCTCGTGCTAATTTGCCCTGTTTAGTAAATCTGGCCCTAAGAGTAGCTAACTCACTGACACATTTTAGCCAATTATCCTTGATTTATTTATTCTCTGTTTTTTCCACTAACTGACAGATCAGATCAGAGATCCACTGCACAACTGAGTAGATAAAGGTAAAACAAAGGCCATGCTTTGTGACCACAAGTGCTGAAACAAATTTTTTCTCTGGAGAGCTGTAGGTTGCGTTTGGTTTCCTACGTCTGCATATGCTATTCTTTCTCACAGCTAAGAATAAAGATCTTATGCCAAGCAGAACTACACATTGTAAGAGAAGTACAATTAAAAACTCAATGGATGAGAAACGGTATATTACAAGATTGAATGGCAAAAGAGTTAAACAGGGCGTTGGGTTTAAGGGTGGGATTTGGTTAAGATTTAAGAGTCTCAGACGCCAGTTCCAAAGTAAGTCTTCCCTTAACTCGTCCCCGGAGGCTGCGGAAAACCGTGGACTTAACAATCTGTCATTACAGAAACCCCAACCAAACTTCCAGATCTCTGGAAGTGAAGGAAAAGGTCTTTGGTATCTGTGCTTAGCTCAAAGACATTCAGATGTGGCAAATTCTCTGTGAAATGACACATACTGTACATATCTAAACATGCTCGACACATTAATCATGCAAACTAGGCCAGCTGACAAACCAGTCTTAAGAAAGCTGTGTTAGTCTGATTCACCTCCTTTTGATTGAATATGTCTCTTAGGGAAGGTTTAGCCAAGATGTGCTCTTATAATATATTCAAACACAGCTAGAGGGAGCACAATTGATTGGAAGAGATCAGAAGGGAATTTTTTATTTTTTATTTTTTTAAAGTTTGATTTTTTCAACTTGGCAGACCACCTTAATAATGCAACGATCATAGCTGGATACATGCAAACACTGAACGTTTAAGGCTTTATTTGTCCAATCAAATTAATTTTTTTTGTTGAGAAGGTAGACTATGCCCATAAGAGAGGTCTGCCAAGGTGATGACGTGTCTGTTCAATTATAGAGCAATTTATTTCTATACTTATTTTACATATTACATTTTTTGTTTGTTTCTTGAGCAGCAAATCAGAATATTAGAATGATTTCTGAAGGATCATGTGACACAGAAGACCGGAGTAATGATGCTGAAAATTCAGCTTTGATCACAGAAATAAATTACATTGTAAAAAATATTACAGCAGAAAAGGTATTTTAACCCTCAAACAGGCAAGAGTGGAAAATTATCAGCAAAAAATCATTTCATGTCACTTTTTATATAATCTGGACTTAAGTAAAACATATTAAACAATTTTTTTGTAATATTTGATATATTTTGGATTTTATGAGTTGTATCTCCCAGGACACGTTGCCCGTTTAAGGTATAAAAACAGCCCAAGTCATCAATAATTCTATGATTTATTTGATGCAAACAAATATGGAATATTCAAAATATGTCTAAGTGTCCTAAAATTGAGGCATAGACATTTTTTGTATTTTTACATTTATAACTGTCTCATCTTTATCCTCAGGGTGGGCAATTCCAACCCTTGAGGTCCACTGTCCTGCATGGTTTAGCGCCATCCCTAAACAATCATATAATGTAATTTATGTAACAAAATATAATTTTTTATGTAATTCTGAAGACTTTTGTCAGATTTTTCAGATGTGTTTGATCAGGGTTGGAGCTAAACGCTGCAGGATGGTGGACCTCTAGGAGCAGGGTTGAACACCCCTGTTCTACCATAAAATGAGCTGTGTGAAACCCTGCAAGGGAAAAATCGAGTTAAAAATCCAAAGATGTAGTCAACTAAATGTAATATTATCCGTTTTACATGCAAATATTAACATTTGAACAATTTTTAAACTCAAAATAAATAGAAAGGGGACTGTGTACAGGGGGCCTAGAGGCCAGGAAGGCCTATAAGGCTCTTCCCTAAGGGCCCCTGGCCCCGGAATGCGATTTCTACTGATGAGGATCTGCTCTCCTTGTGTTTTACAGTGGGGGAAAAAAATTATTTGATCCCCTGCTGATTTTGTACGTTTGCCCACTTACAAAGAAATGATCAGTCTATAATTTTAAATGGTAGATTTATTTGAACAGTGAAATACATATAAAAAAAATTAAAATCCAGAAAAACGGATTTCAAAAAAGGTTTTATTGAGTGAAATAAACATTTGACCCCTTTGCAAACCATGACTTAGTACTTGGTGGCAAAACCCTTGTTGGCAATCACAGAGGTCAGATGTTTCTTGTAGTTGGCCACCAGGTTTGCACACATCTCAGGAGGGATTTTGTCCCACTCCTCTTTGCAGATCCTCTCCGAGTCATTAAGCTTTTGAGGCTGACGTTTGGCAACTCGAACCTTCAGCTCCCTCCACAGATTTTCTATGGGATTATGGTCTGGAGACTGGCTACGCCACTCCAGGACCTTAATGTGCTTCTTCTTGAGCCACTCCTTTGTTGCCTTGGCCGTGTGTTTTAGGTCATTGTCATGCTGGAATACCCATCCACGACCCATTTTCAATGCCCTGGCCGGCTTCAATACCCTGGCCCTGACGGTACGTGGCCCCGTCCATCATCCCTTTGATGCAGTGCAGTTGTCCTGTCCCCTTAGCAGAAAATCTGACCAAAACACTTCACCCAGTTCTCCTCTGAATAACTGGCAAACTTCAGTACATGTGCTTTCTTGAGCAGGGGGACCTTGCTGGCACTGCAGGATTTCAGTTCTTCATGGCGTAGTGTGTTACCAATTGTTTTCTTGGTGACTATGGTCCCAGCTGCCTTGAGATCATTGACAAGATCCTCCCGTGTAGTAGAGGTCTGCAAGCCCGTCGGGTCCCGACGGGGCCCGACACGCCGAGTCCATTCGGGCCGGGCTCGGGCCATTTTTTTTTTTTACAGGTCGGGCTCGGGCTCATTTAGCTTCTCTCCTTTTATTGTGCCCATATACGCGCAGAGCACACATGGCTAATTAAATACTGATTATTTTATAAATATTATACATCGCCTAAGCAATACGCAACGCATACGCACACATTAGCATACAGGTGACTATGCAGAGCATCAGGAAGAAGTTGGAGCGTGGAATTACAAAAAGTTCCCAATGCTTCGGGAAAAGCTGCATTTTTGATCAGCCATGCATTTGATGATGATCCACGCCATCTCCTCACTGGATGCGCCTTTAGAGAGAAATGCATCTTTAGGGATTTTATAATGAAAGAGTTTTTGTTTTCGATTCGAATTATTTCGTTTTAAAGTAGTAATTCAAAGCTTTCTATAGATACTATATTTATCAAGTCAGTGAGGCAAGTAGGCTATATGCTGTGTTTCGGTTTTTCAGAAACACTCCGCTTGCTCAAAACCGAAACTGGTTTTTTTTTTGTTTTGTTTTTATGAAAGCACGTTTTGTTGATATTGTGAGTGCACGCAAATAAAAGTAGACCCTTTACGGTTCCGAACAACGTAGCCTTTTACTCTTACCTTTATGAGCAAAAATGACAGCGTATTTTGAAATGTTTCCAATGCAAGTGATCATTCTTGCGCGTTCAGTAAAGCGCGCTTCAACTTCCACTTTCCGCACAAACTACTGGATATGCATCAGTGCACATTTATCTAGCTCAAGCGTTTAAACTAACATTGTGGAGCTGTTTTATAATTATAGATTTAATTTTAGAGAAGTCGTGATGATTTGAGAAAGCTAAATTGATCAAACGTAGGCTATGATCAACTCGCTGTCTGCCGCTGGCCGCTTGGTCGTAACTTTAAAAAACAAAAACTTACATTTAACGAATAAAAAAAAATGCTCCAAACGTTTTTCTAAATTAACTTAATAAAATAACTAAACGAATTACAATCACTTTGCCATTTCATACAAAACTGAACTATTTTAATAGCTGAAACGGTAGTAGATAAGCTGTTTTGGGAGAAGGGGGAAAAAAGACGGGCTCGGGTCGGACTCGGGCCGAGAATTCTGATAAGCTGTCGGACACGGGCCGGGCTAGGGCCTGAGCGTCTCGGGCCAGGGCCGGGCTAGGGCCTAAATTTTAGGCCCGTGCAGGGCTCTACCGTGTAGTTCTGGGCTGATTCCTCACCGTTCTCATGATCATTGAAACTCCACGAGGTGAGATCTTTCATGGAGCCCCAGTCCGGGGGAGATTGACAGTTATTTTGTGTTTCTTCCATTTGCGAATAATCGCACCAACTGTTGTAACCTTCTCACCAAGCTGCTTGGCGATGGTCTTGTAGCCCATTCCAGCCTTGTGTACCCAGGTGAAAAACAAGTACACTTCCATAATGTACTTAAAGTGCTCTTTTTTCGTGCACTAATTTTGTACTTAATATACTAAAAATGATCCTTTAGTACTTCTTAAGGTCAACTTAAGATCATCTAAGTGTACTCAACTGTGCTATTTGAACTAAAATGCACTTTTAGCATACTATCTTTGTATTTAAAAAATGTATTTAGCTACCACTTGTAGTACACTTGAGTGTACTAGTGTATGAAAGATGGGTTCAAGTGTACTACAAGTGGTAACTAAATACATTTTTTAAATACAGACATGTTTAAACGCAATAAATATAAGAAACACATTACTCAATGCTTTTTACTTTTGCATTTACTTCTAGATTTATATATTAAGTTGCTCAAGCAATTGGCAAAACATTTAAACTACTTTTCTTACATTAATCACAAACATTCTAAATTAAAACTTACCATTGACAGAAACAGTCAGCTCTACTGCCTTTTCTTTAGCATTTAAATCTTTATTACAAGAAATCCTGCGGTTCATAAAGAACTTTTTCCTACCTCCACGAGTGCCATCTATTATTGCCTTGTTTATCTAAAAGTGCTCTTTTCCTTTAAACTTAGCCAAAAAAGCCATAGCCTATGTGTTGACTGTGAAACAGAGTAGACTTTAATTATATGCATTTATGGTGTAATTACTACATTTTTGTGTCAATCCATGTTTATATTTATCACAAACAATGTGCTGTTACTTCAATTCAGCACTTGCAGTGCAGCAAAAATGAACTCGGCGCGGAGATCGGCCTTTTTAGAGACCGCCGATCAAACATCCCAAAGCGATTATCGGCCGATAGTGATCGGTAGCCGATTAATCGGAGCACCCCTACTAAAGAGTATTTATCTCGTGGTACACGTTGCCTGTTTTAGGGTTAAAATCTTAATTTATTTAAACCAGAATAATATTTCATAACATTACTGTTTTTACCTATTTTTTGATCAGACTTGGTGAGACTGTTATGTAAAACCTAAAGTTTAGTTGGTTTGGATAGTTGTTTATATTGGGACTCCAAAAAACCACTTCCAACATTCTAATCCAACTACTAGTTGACTAGTTCACAAATGCAGACATGTGCTGTAATAAAGCTACATCACTTGAGCATGAGCGCTGTTGTCAGAACTGACAGTGCTGACTATAGCCAACATTATTCAGCCTCTCATTGCCATGTTGAATTCAAACTTCAAGATATTTTAATCATTATTGACAAGGAAACTCCTGAAATGGCTTTTAAAAAAAGAAATCAATATTGCCTCCAGTATAGAGGCAATCTAACTTATATTCCTATAGAAGTTGCGGTATCAAACCTTCAGTGCAAATTTCATATTTCACCCATTTACAGTTTTATCTGTACTTTCTGTTTTACAGGAGAAAAAAGGTCTTTATGCTTGAACCCCAAAAACAGAATGGTTTCTAGAACTTTGTGCTTGGACGCCTGTGCCATACTGTCATGACCATCAGTGGTGGACAAGAACACAAATCAAGTACTTCAGTAAAAGTACAGATACC
This sequence comes from Onychostoma macrolepis, assembly GCF_012432095.1. Classification (NCBI taxonomy): domain Eukaryota; kingdom Metazoa; phylum Chordata; class Actinopteri; order Cypriniformes; family Cyprinidae; genus Onychostoma; species Onychostoma macrolepis. The sequence continues at coordinate 759,061 of NC_081174.1, forward strand.
CTAAACAAAATATTGCTCCAATAAAAGTATTAAGTACTCCTTTTTAATTTTCCTTGAATAAAAGTATAAAAAAAGTGTTTGTTTTTGAATGTACATGAACATTATATATGAGTATGTATATACTTTCATTTACACTTTTCATGCCATCAGTTGTGCCTGCACTCAAGCTCCTTGATCTTCCGTTCTTGGCTCATTTTGAGTCAGACTAATGAATTCACTGAGTGGATTGCAGCTGTTCTCGAGTCTATTGATAACAATTCAATCTAATTTGCGAATGAATAGATGCGAACTGATTAAACAGGTTCATTGAATAGAATCAGTTTGTTCACAAATTGGACATCACTATCGTATCTCCAACGATTTCTTCAGTTCAAAATAAAGATGAATGACATGTTTTTTTTTTTAAATTTAGTTGAGTAAAAATTATGCTCTGGAATGCAGTGAACAAAAGTAAAATTTTCTCAAAATAAAAATATTCAGATATTTGAAAAATGTCTTTTTTGACAATTTAATTTATATAGCACCATTAATTACAACCCAGGATGTCCAATGTGCTTTACAACAAAACGAGTAAAAACACAAACACAAGTGAAGAAATTAAAATAATAAAACCATAAAATAATAAAATACAAGGCAGGAATGTTTCAACATATATTGTATGCCTTAACAAACAAATAGGTTTTTAGGCTCGACCGGAGGGAGAAACAGAGGGAGCAAGTCTGATAGAAATGGGCAAGTCATTCCAGAGTATGCGGACAGAGAAAGCACGGTCAACTCTACACTGTGGAGACAAGAAGTAATATTTTAAAATCAACTCTGGCAACCAGTGCAGGGAACGTAAAATAGGAGTGATATTGTCCTGTTTTTGAGCACCAATCAGGGGTCCAGCTGCAGCATTTTGAACTAACCGTAATAGGGACAGAGCTGATTTGAGATAGGTCTAAAATTGGCTAACACTGTGGGGTCTAAATTCTGTTTTTTAAGCAAGGATTGAACTATATTGCATGTTTTAATAAATTAGGTACAAAACTTGTTTCTAAACAGTGATTAATAAATTTTATAAAAATTAAGAAAATCTTCACACATAGATGAAGACACATTAGGGAACAAACAGCCAGAAGGGCTAATAGTAGTGTTGATGATAGTGAAGAGAGTTTTTGGCCTGAGACAATTCTTCTTTACAATTTCTGAAAAATACCTTGATTTTGCAGTTTTGACCGCTTTCTGACATTGAAATGATAAATCTCTTTGGCATTTCAAAGAGACCTGGAGCAAAGTAAAAGATACTTAGTTACTGTCCAGCACTGACAGTCAGGCTGGTAAACAGTGATCAGATGTAGAGAAGAGAGAAAATGCTGAGCCATAAGGAAATATATAGACTGGCACACCTTTGCTGTGGACTGTGGCAATCTCTTGATAAATGACTCTGCAATTAAACCATATATTCTCCCATAAAAACTTAAAAAAACTGATGTGGGCAACTCTCCCTTAAACCTAGCCAATGATGATTGTAACTGCTCTATGAGTCAGTAAGATGCAAAAGTCAGTAATTCCTTCTTAAATCAAACACTTTCACTCTCTCACGGTCATTAAAATACAGATGGGAAAGGCAGTACTTAGGTTAATGACAGGCAAAGCAAAATCCATCCAAATGGAAAGGTTTAACTTCTATACAATACTAGAAAGATCTAGATTTGACATAGGATTTGGAATAATGCTGATGAAAACATTAAGATCTGAGGTTTTCCCTTCAACATTTTGCCAACAGCAACTGTTGAGTAATTAGCGACATGGGCAACTGAACAGTTTTAAAAGAGGTTTCAGTCCACTTTTAAAGCAAGGCATCAGCAGTCTGCCCTATGACTCAATGGATATTCAAATGGAAATTCAAGTTAATTTCTGAACCATAAATTAACTTGAATTTACATTTGAGTCATTGTTGATACCATGGTTTCCACTGAGACAAGTCTTTTTTTTTTGGGATCAAATTAAAACACCCAACTATCACCTAGTCACCATGCAAATTTTGTGATGTTCTTGTAATGTCACCAAATTTTATATAGATTAAACTGAAAACATCTAAGTTCTTGTGTGGACAAAATTATTACACCCTATTAGGGGTGACCGATATGACCAAAATCTTATATCACGATATGAGTAATTTCATATCATGATCACAATTTAGTTATTTTTGCTTTTAATAAGGTTTTTATGATAATCAAAGTGATTGATACCATATAATTTTTTATAATTATTGTCACCACAGTCAATATCACAGAAAAACTAATACAAGCCTAAAAAAAGAAGCCAAGGAGAAAAACTCAAGCTCAATGAAAATAAGTAACTAATTACAAGCAATAGGACACAAACTACAATGAATAAATAAGAAAAGCTACATACATTGTATAAATTGACCAAAAACACTGCATAGCTTTCACTGTGTAAATTAATTTTCTTATTACTTCAGTTACAAAAGTAATTTTCTCTCACTGTTGTTTGATTAATATGAATCACAGACAGGAGGAATAATAGGCAGCTTCCAAACATCCGGATCCAATATACTGTTACACATGCATTTTCTTTCTCAGCTGTTTACTTTCACATCAGACCTAAATGACAGTGTTTACAAGGATACTTGCAAAGACGGGGATTTTCATACATATAAGTATGTGTATTTAACCGTTCAAGGCCAATAAAGCAACAAAAATACTCACACGCTCTATGAGCAGCGGAATCATGTGTGTGCCCTGCGTGTGCCACTCAGACCATGCCCAGAAACAGACAGCGTGCACATATAGTGCTGTTGTTTGCATTTAAAAGGCTTAAAATCACTCGTTTTTAAAAAGCAATGCTAATCTGTGCAAATTATACATTTTCGTGACCACGACGCACCGCAACTTGCATAAACGCGCTAAAGATGAATTCTCTAACGGCTGACAAATTTCTACCGCTCAATCGTGTCTACCAGTAGGACTGTGATGGTATGGGATTTTTACTTACCGCTGTGAAGAAGCAACAAATCATGCGGTATGGTGGCTAATCTGAGACTTAATTTGATTGAAATTGAGGTGTTCAATTTTATTTCTATTTCAGAAATAAACATGATTTCTCTACTCACAAATCAACTCACATTCACTTACATATCTCCTAGGTGGTGACAGTGCATCTTTGAACCTAACATTCAAGCTAAATACTTAAGTACTGTTAAAATCAAGTATTTTAAAACCTGCTTAAGTGATATTGAATTTGTTGACTTGCAGCCTGCATGAAGGTATCTCTACTTTTACTCAAGTATGATTTGCAGGTACTCTTTCCAACTCTGCACTGCAGTGCCTTCTCCTCTCTCTGTGTAGTAAGACAAGCCAGTTTTTGAATGAAAAGGGTCATGCAATGAAAGAACTGTTGGACCCTAAGTGGCTGGCAATTTTGGCGTCTGTAGTTGACAAAATACCTGAATGCACTGAACATCAGCCTTCACTTCACTTCACCAACCAATACCTCACATCTCCATGTGCTGCAAGAGGTAATGGACTGTTTCCCACAGGAAATGTGGGCTTGTGGGAAAGTATGTGAAAATGATTGAAGCCTTCTCTGTTGTGTTAAACTGGCATTTTAAGGATTTTTCCATCGAGCAAGAAATGCATCTTTTGTTGTCTCCTTTCTTTGTGGATCCCAACATCACCACCTCTTGCTTATCGACTTCAGAATAAAGGACAAATTCCCCAAACTTTGAGTACAAGGCTTATGTTGAGCCACTTAGGGTCCACATATCTTTGAGAACAGTGCAGTAAATATATTAATATGTTACATAATCATTTACAAGCCTGTTGAATTTATGCTATACTACCCCTTTAAAAATGTTTGGAGACCCCAGGTCTTGAGCATCAGTGAATGTTTGCACCCTTTGTAATACTTGTGTAATTTGGGTCCCTCAGCTGTCCTGACTGTGAATTTGTGACTGCGGATTGTGTTTACCGACAGTGGTTTCTGGAAGTATTCCTGGGCCCATTTAATAATGTTAATGACAGAATCATGCCGATGAGTGATGCAGTGTCGTCTGAGGGCCCAAAGACCACGGGCATTCAACAAAGGTCTTCGGCCTTATCCCTTACACACAGAGATTTCTCCAGTTTCTCTGAATTTTTTGATGAAACTAAACTGAACTAAAAAAATATAACAAAATAACTAAAAATATAACAAAATAACTAAAAATATAATAAAATAGCTAACTACATAATACTACTATTGTTAGAAATTGCAACAAAATTAAAATAGAAATATAAACTTTTGAACTGCGGGTTTCGACTGGTCAGAGGAGAACTGACCCCCGACTGAGCCTGGTTTCTCCCAAGTTTTTTTTTTCTCCATTCTGTCACAGAGGGAGTTTTGATTCCTTGCCGCCTCTGGCTTGCTCATTTGGGGACACTTAATTTCTAGCGATTATCGCCGATTTGATTGCACAGATACTATTTAAACTAAACTGAGCTAGACAATGACATCTCTGAATTCAATAATGAAATGCCTTTAACTGAAAATTGAGTGTTTAATCTTATCATTATACATTACTGACACTCTATCCTCCAATTTGATACTGTTAAGTGCTTTGACACAATCTGTATTGTTAAAAGCGCTATATAAATAAAGGTGACTTGACTTGACAATGCTATGCACTGTAGATGATGAGATTAGCAAAGCCTTTGCAATTTGACGTTGAGGAACATTGTTTTTAAAGTATTGCACAATCTTTTTTTATGCACTCTTTCACAGATTGGAGAGCCTCTGCCCATCTTTACTTCTGAGAGACTCTGCCTCTCTAAGACATTCCTTTTATAGCTAATCATGTTACAGACCTGATGTCAATTAACTTAATTAGTTGCTAGATGTTCTCTCAGCTGAATCTTTTTAAAATTTCTTGCTTTTTCAGCCCTTTGTTGCCCCCGTGCCAACTTTTTTGAGGCCTGTAGCAGGTAGCTCATTTAGTTGATAACAAATGTTTAAATGGAGAAATTTTACACTTTCATGTTCTCTGTTCTATTGTGAATAAAATATTGGCTCATGTGGTTTCAAAGTCTTTTAGTTTTCATTTTATTCAAAAAAAAAAAAAAACATTCCAACATTTCCGGAATTTGGGTTGTACTTAATTTCTAGTATTTATTTTGATGGCAAAATACCGTCTTTTTGTTTTGCATGTATGCGGGTAACCCTCACTCCTCTACTGCAACTGCAAACAGTGGCAACAAAGGATCTGGGTCTAGTTTGTGCTGAACAACAGAGTGTCAAATAGCTACAGATATGCCACACATACTCCAATTTGGGACCAGATCAAGTGCATTAGCAAACCATCTGCAGATTAGCAACTCAGGTGCCTCGTTCTAGGATCAGTTCTAGTTAATTTAACTTACATTAAATTAATGTAAGTTGGACATATGGGCTCAGTGCCCTACTTTGCCTAGTAGGAGGACACGGCGGGTTTTCTGAAAGTGGCTGACAAAGATCTTTGCCCAATAAAAAATAAATAAATACAAATAATGTAACACTGCCACTAGTACTTGTACATTCCAAATATATGATGTCTGGAGATTTAAAGAAGCATTTGATTGTTGATTGAAGAGTTCTCCCTGCTTTTATAAAAAAAAAAAAATTACCAAAACATTCAAGCATTCAAAGCTAACAGAAATGAGGGCAGCCCTGTCGAGTGCTGTGAAAAAATAATTAATTATTTTTGAGTACTGACGGGTTCGTAACGGGTCTATTATTGTAGTTTCTCTACTGCCGTGATGCCATCAAAACAGACCTGAGGCCCAGTGGAGCCTTGTATGAAAGGTAGAAGGTATTACAGAAAGATAAATACTTTAGATTAATCTTTGTCCAGTGTTTCAGTCAGGATTAAAGCAGGACTGAAGTTAAGAGGCCATTAAAATATGCAAAAATGTCTGTGGTCACAAAATGACCTGCTTTGAAATCTGTGCCCAGTGTCAAGGCCCAGTTATTGCATGACACAGAACGATTGAGCCTATATCAATGCATAAACACATTCAAACATGGCCTATTTGACCAAATAAACAATCACTGTACCCACCCCACAAACAAATATTGCCAAATATGTTTGCAGAAATGAAGGACTTTGTTCCTGCTTTCCTTTGATTTTAAACACTAGGTCATCGGCCAGTGTTTGATCGAAAAATAACAAAGCTGGCATACTTATCTCATAGGCAGTACTAAAGAGACTACAGCCCAAACAACATCAACCAGTATTTACATTAACTTTAATGCTGTGTATGTTCCCACCCAGAGCCAATTACCGCCATGTTGAACTGAGGGACCTTGCCATTAGTTCACTTCTGTAACTGGCCTGAAAACTCACTGTGTGAGTTGTGTGTGTTTACATGCACAACGCTATGAATCTGTGGAAGGTCATGTGAAGTCATTTACTACTTTTTTGACAGATACAGCATATGCATTTAAACTAGGCAGTTTAAATGCATATACTGTTTTAAAAAAAATAAATAAATAAATAAAAAATTGACGTTGCACTACACAGCTTTTTCTCTTCAGAATGAGAAATATCCCTTACTCTCATGTTCCTCTAATGCCACCTGTAACTGACTAACAAGTAGACGGTGACATAACTAAAGCCAGGGCTGCAATTATTATTCTAATAATTGGTTAATCTGTCAATTATTTCTTCAATTAATCAGATAAAAAAAAAAAAAAAAAAAAAAAAAATATATATATATATATATATATATATATATATATATGGTATATATTTTAGAGATGGTTTATAAGAGTCATGTGGATGGTATTATGTCTTTCAATATGGTTATGTGTTATGGAAATGTGAGTGTTAAAGCAAAGCAAAAATTGTTCAGGGTGGTTAATACAGCTAGTGAGATTATACTGTAGGAAAGACTCAAAAACAATTAAATGATATTTATACAGCTAAAGTTAAACAAAAAGCTTTAGTTATTATCGAGGATTGCACTGTCATTGCACTGTATCAGATGTCTTATGTGCCAACTGCAGTTAGAATTGTAAATGCTGAGATATGATTATTAATATGTATGCAGATATATGTACATGTGGGAATGTATATATGTGTATGATAAAGTGAAATGTTGAGTCAATTGTATTGTATGATATTTTATTATATCTTACCTTTTAGAGTTGTTGTGTAATTGTCTTTTATTGTATTGGTCTTGTTATAATGTGTTGTGATGCCAAAGACAAATTTCTAACTTTTGGACAATAAAGGAAAGGAAAGTAACTAAAAAAAAAAGATAAATTATTAAAAAATAATAATTTTAATTTAAAAAAAACATTATTTATAAAAATGGCTATTCCACATCCTGACCAGTGTTGTTATCAAACAATGTAAAATTTGAAGGCATTGAAAACAACTATATTGAATGTATGTAAGCTATGTGAAAACCATTTGAAATTTAAAATGACTAAATCAAAAATGATAATTAAAAAAATAAATAAAAAGCACAGAATAAATATCTCTAAACTTTTTTCAAGGGCAACACATCAATCAGGAAATAACATTTAGCTTGAAGCTTTTTTCTTTAAATTGTGTTATTTTATAATACAAGAAGAGGTCATAAATATTTTAAGCAAAACTCACACCTACATTTTTAAGTTTATTAAATCACTATCCAACTTCATTTGTTGACAGTATTTTATATTTCAATATGGGATGGTTTGCAACCCTAGTCATTAATGTGTCAGTACAGTTCATTTAACAGCGCTATAGAATTTATGTAGGAGCGGTTTGGGTTTCCAAAGTGGAGACCAACACGTTGAACTTTCCACTGTAAAATTACTTCTGTCATAAAAAGGATTTCATCATGGTTCCATGGCTTCATCTGACAAGTTTAACATGCATCAAAACATAAACAGTGGGAAAGTTGCCATGTCAACATATGTTTTGTTCACATGATCACTACAGCTTAAGACCGACAGAAAACTACAGTTGAAAAGTTCATTGAAAAATCATTTTAAAAAATAGAGAACTGTTATTTAGAGTTGTAATAATATTTCACTATATTACTGTTTTTACTGTATTTTTTGATCAAATAAACAGAGCCTAAGGGACTTCTCTCAAAAATCTTAGTGATCCCAAACAGATTTCACACTGGACATCAGGTGGAGACAATAACGTATCAAAACTGTTTACTGTACAAAAGTAAACAAAAATATCCTTAATCTCTGTTGTCAGCCAAATTAAACAAATTTGTTTCTAATCTTACAGAGTCTAACTATGCATGTATATGTGAGTATAAATGAAAGCAAAAGATGTGTGTGCAACATTTATTTCACACAATACTATCTATGTACACCTACGGATGTGTGTGTGAGGAAAAGGTACTATTAATGTTTGTAAGGATGCAAGCAACCCAATGGTTTCCAAGCTTGTTCCTATTGTTTACCACTGTAATCAGTCAAATGCAAATCTCTTTTTAGAAATAATTGGTGCAGCCAAACAGAAGTAGAAACAAACACTGTGGGTAATGATTTTTTGAGAAACTTAAGGATGCACCAAAAACAGAGAACACACAGCAGGAAACATAATTGTCTTAATGTTCAGCAAAATCAAACCACTCTTCAGACAACATGGCAGACTGTCATGACTCATCATCCTCTCGCAGAAAATCCTTCAATGTAAACAGAAGTAGAAAATAAGGATGTAAACAAAGCATGCCACAATTATATGTGTTCTCCACACATATGATTTGGGGTGGAACATTTGGCTTTAAATAGAGAGGAAAACAGGGTGACAACTGTGCAAAGCTCTAGAAGAGAACCACGACTGGCCTAACAGCTCAGACCGCCACACACAATATCATTTAGTTGGAAAACTTCAGCAAATCTACGCACTCTCTAAACACGTGGTTCTGAACCAGTGGACCGTGGCTCTCAAGATACACATATAAGGCACCATTGTTCCCTAGAATTCCCTAAAATCAGCAGAGAAATGAAGAGCATGCATATTATCAAGAGCATGTATCCTACCAAATTATTTTTACCTTTTATTATGAGGTATAAATACCATTTAATTCATTGGCTCTTACAGAAGATCAACCATGCTAAGTAACACATGAGAATGAACCTCACTGGTTCTCACACGTCAAGGAAGCATGCTTGAGATTCTGTTTGCCATTACTAATGTGTGCATTGATTCATTAATCAATCAATTAAATTTAAAATTAAAAAATTAGTGCCGTCAACCGATTAATCACATCCAAAATAAAAGTTTTTGTTTACATAATATATGTGTTCATGCTGTGTATATTTATTATGTATGTATATGTAAATACAAACACAAACACATGCATGTATATTTAAGAAAAATATGTTATGTTTATATATAAAATATAAGAATATAAATATATAAATGTATATGCATGTAAATATTTCCAAAATATATGCAGTATGTGAGTGTATCTATATATCCAAAATAAATATACACAGTACACACACATATATTATGTAAACAAACTTTTATTTTGTATGCGATTAATCGCGAAAACATATCTTGTATTTGTGTTCCGAAGATGAACGAAAGTCTTACAGGTTTAGACCAGCATGAGGGGAAATGATGACTAAAACCAGATAAAGGTGCTGTTTTTCTTAAATTGTCCTTTACATAAACAGTTTGTAACAGCAGTTTGTCCAGTTAACATACAACAGCAGACCGGAACAGATTAAATATTCAACAAATAGGTATACAGGGTGAAACAATGTAGTGTAAACATGTAAAAACATAGGTTTAGCAGCAAAAAAATAAAATAAAAAATCAATCTTAAACTAAACAGCACCTGCCTCAATAAATACATGTTTTGTATAGTCACAAAAACTTTCACTTGCTGTATATTACTTCTGTGTTAGGGGAATGAAGAAGACACCATATTATTATTACCACATATATGGTCCAAAAAGCCTATTCAGGATAATTTGAGTGGCACTCTGGCACAGTCAGGAATGTGTTACAGTTTTTCTCGATTGCTAACACACAATTCATGAAACAATTCACCATTTTCTCACAACTATAAACACAATCTCAAAACTACACACCAACTTGTGCAAACTTCAAACTTCCAGGTCAAAGTCAAACATTTTAGTCAAAAACATATTCTCTAGAGAACTCTAGAGAACACTAGTGAGATCAATTCATAACACTGTTATATGAAACCTCCTTTTGGGAAACAGGAAACATCTTGCAAGTCAATGTCTGTTACAGTATGCAGCATAAATAGAGTTGTGCAGATACAGTAAAATTCACCAATAAACTTAAAAATTTACTTTCATTACATTACTGTAAAGTTATCTTACAGCAGATGAAAAGCACTAGAAGAGAAAAGTACAAAAACCAAACAACTGAATATACAGTAAACACACATTGGAATATCCTGTCAGTTTCTGTACAGCAATAAATAAATACAGCATCCTCTGCCAAGTTGCATTACAGTATTGGTCATATCCTTATTTGTTATACTATACCAGTTTCTTAGTCTTCTGAGAAAAGACTTTCTCTACCTCCCCTAGACAGTCGACTCTCGGTTCTGCACAAATACATGTAAAAAGTGCTTGGCTACATATCAATTCAACAGTTACGAGTTTGAGGGTGTGTGCTACTGTATTTACAGTACAAAGAATAGTGAAAGTTCTCTCATCTGAACTACTGCTACTATGTACTATAATTGTAATGTGTAAGTAGATGAGCCTGCAGGCAGCATTCCTTATGCTCATTCCATGCACAAGAACATGCTCAACTATAGTGCTTTATATTTCATCAGGAACAAATGACCTTTGACCTCATCCCCATAATTTTTATTTTCTCCTCCTATTCCTCTTTGTCTCCCACTACCAGGATTCATTTTCCAAAACACATAGTCACCTGTGCTCTTGTTCATATCATCCTGAGATTCTGACTGCCGTGTCATCAGTTTTGCTACTGAATGTTCAAACACGGATAAATTTGTGCTATTTGTGTTCATTTTGTGATTCTTGAGGTTTCCTAAATGATAACATGGTTAAACCTTTGCAAAATGATGCTGTTATTGTGTAGAGTTTTGCATAAAACATTGAGCAAACTGGAGCATGTGTGAAAGCAGGTGGAATGTGTTAAAAGTTTTGAGAAATGTGTCTTTGTTTCGAGAACTGTATGAATGGTTTGGAAAATTGGGCCAAATGAATCAGTTATAGTGTGTTAGCAATCGAGAAGAACTGTAATGCAGCTGATGAGGAAGAGCAAGACAAGCTGTTCTTTAAATGGGTCACATGCTGTGGTCATAAAATCATATTCAAATAGGAATATGAAACATAAATACTCAGAACTGATGAAACATGACCTGGGTTGAGCATTTTAAGTGTGAGAATCTTTTAAATGGTCAATGTACATATGTGACCCTGGAACACAAAACCAGTCATAAGTGTAATTTTTTTTCAAAATTGAGATTTATATATCATCTGACAGCTGAATAAATAAGCTTTCCATTGATGTATGGTTTGTTAGGATAGGATATTTGGCTGAGATACAACTATTTGAAAATCTGGAAATCTGAGGGTGCAAAAAAATCAAAATACTGAGAAAATCGCCTTTAAAGTTGTCTAAATGAAGTTCTTCGCAATGCATAATACTAATCAAAAATTAAGTTTAATATAATATATTTATGGTAGGAAATTTACAAAATATCTTCATGGAACATGATCTTTACTTAATATCCTAATGATTTTTAGCATAAAGACAAATCGATAATTTTGACTCATACAATGTATTTTTGGCTATTGCTACAAATATACCCCAGCGACTTAAGACTGGTTTTGTGGTCCAGGGTCACATATGCAACAGACTACCATCTTTGGTCACTGCATTGCACTTTTTTTTTTTAAACATTAATTAATAAAAAATTCTTAAGGGTCAAGATCAAGTTATCTGCATCTCCTGTGCTCCATCAAGCCACTCCCATAATAGCGGTCACCACTCAAATTAATGCATGGCTCAGATTAACTATGTGTGTGTAAGACTCCAATACAATTATAAAGTAATTATTTTATCTTAAGTATTTCACGAATAAAACTGGCTGTGTCTACAGTATTATAGACTACACAACATTATAATATTATTTTCAAATTAATTTTTTAATTATTATTATTATTATTTTTAATTATTGTCCCTGGATCAGTATGGTACTCTTCTAATAAAGCAGCAGTGGCTGGGACAGATTTTTTTAAGTATTAAAAAGATGCGATCTAATCCTGTTTACATGAAATAAACCTGCTCCCGAGCAGGTTTAAGCTTATGGACCTGTTGCTATGACAACAACTCCAGGATGAGCTTTGAAGAACCAACCAATCCAAGATCAAGCCAAACCGTCAACAATTAAATCCAGCTAACGGATTAGTTAGCGACATATGAAAAACTGACCTTTGGTCATGTGTCACAACAACTAATTGTTGTTCTGTTCAACACAACACATACTATATATTCAGTATCAACTGAACCTGTTTTCCAAAAATGTAGTGACTTCAGTTCTCACTCTCAAAACTAACCAAGTATAAACAGAGCTTTATTTAGCACTCCAAACCAGACCGGCCACCTTATTCTGCTGCTGTGTGAAGGCAGCCAGAGTCAGAGTTAGAGAGAGAATGTGAGACAAATTTCAGAAAATTACGTAGACTTACTCCTTAAATTCTGCTAAAATTGACGTTGGATTCACCACACAACCAACGCCTTTACCAATGGTTATTACAGGACCATTTTAGAGTCTATGGCAATTACAGCATTTTGGCTAGCCAGCTATTGGTTTATTCAAGGAAGAATAATTCAAGCCTTCATAGTGACCCTCACATCGGTGAGCTCTTTCCATGGTGGCCTGACTCAACTGAACAGCCTCTCATTAAGGGTCCATGTCTGCTTCTCCAACTCCATATTACAGTCCCGGTAACATTTCCATATAGAAAGACCAAATGGCAATGGCCAGACAACTACCCCGTGACTGGACACCTGTCAGAGAAAAACTGATACTGACAACCCAAACGTAAACAATCACAGAAGCTAAAATGTTAGTAAGCATCTTGTTGACACATCTGGAGATTAATGAAAACTTCCACATGTATTCAAGTATTCCACACAGTTGTCCCAGGATACAAAAGCAGCACATCGGCCAGCAACAACCTTGGCACATCCAACAGCCCAGTAATGGTTGCTGGACATGTGAAGTATCCATTTTGGGAAACAAGACGCTTCAACACTATCTTTAAATGTTCTTGACTCTATCCCAACATACCTCCAATCAATCTTTTGTCCGAAAAGTTTTCAGTTTTGCAGTCTCTGGACGTGCTGGAGGGGTTGGTTTAAAACAGGAGGAAAATGAAAACAAAGCAAAACAAAACATTAGCTTAAATTTTTAAATTCACCTTTTAAAGCGACCTGGACAATGTTGACTTTTCCAAAATATTCACTTAAGTTTCTCCTAATATAGAAGGTCTAAGGAAATAAAAGTAATAGCCCAAAATAAAAATAAATCATTGACACAGACAATTTAACTCCATTACTTGTCTGAAAGATGGAACTACAACAAAGAATATTTCTAGGTGTATTAAAATCAAGAACAAAAATAAACTCCATGTATCTGGTTAACAATTTCAAGGTTGCTAGAGAATACATGTATGTAATCACACGTCTCATTATCTTAAAACTGTACTCAGCTGGCCTCGTTTATGAAACAAGAGCAAAACAAACATCTGTGTAAAAATTTGTACACCATCTAGTTTCATCTAGCTTGAAAGAATGTATTCTGTCTTGCTTGTGTTTCATAAGATCCACTCAAGTGTTTATACGAACATGCCAAACAGCTCCTAGGATGAATGAACATGTATGTTTTGAGGACATGTGGGTCCTCTTTAACTTGGGTGGGCATGGTTACATGTGTGACAGCCCTGTGTTTAAAGGCAGTGAATTATGACACAGTGGAAGATGTACCATGTGTAACCCTGCAGAGAGATGGATGAGGCTCTACACAGCTGCACTTTTCCTAGTTTAGCAAAAAACAAACAAACAAATAAATAAAACCTATGCTGGCTGCTATGAATGAAGAATATTGAAAACCATGTGTAATAAATACACATCCGATTAAAAAGGCACATCCTGATAAATGCAAGAGCTCTTCAAAATTGTCTTAATAACTGAAAGTGATGAGTGGGTGGCACTTCTGCGTCCCAGTTCCTATTCTGAGTGTCTAATGCGGGGTTAAGCTTCCGGCTCCAATTTGGCACAGTTTGTCTTTTTGATCCCTGTAATTGCAACAACTCTCTGCCTGAAGCACTTCCGTCAATCCCGCCATCCATAAAAATCACAAAACGCCTGTTAGTGGCACACTGGGTTTATTAAAATGTTAAATTTATATCCATCTATCTTTACCTTTTTCACCATCTCTAGCTTTTCCACAGCACATCAGCCTTTCATTACGCTTTCTTTTCTCTAGGCATCATCTGCTTCCCAGCACTCTAAAAACAGCCAGCCAGCCCTTTTTAAATGAATGAATGAACAAATAAACAAGTCTAGAGACATGTCTAAAAGTGAAAATTGCATTCCTTCCTATTTTTCAAGTACTGGCCAATATTACAACGCGCCTAAGCAGTAATTTTAAGATTGTCCTACCTTCACTCGTATACCAGGGGATTTTTTCCCCCATTCATAAAGAGCACTGATGATGTTGGGCCATGGGTTGTGCCCTTTTACTTCTGACCTGCCTAATCTAATCAGGTAGTGAACCAACAGCGTACTATCCCCCCAACACCCTCCTGGCTTCTGCTTTAACCATGTTGACAAACAACATGCATAGTTTTTCAGATAAGGTGCAAGATAAGAACAACAACAGAATCATACGGTACACTGATTTGCATTATTAATATTATTAATTATTAATAAATTATCCCTGTGCTTCACTGACTTTTTTTGTGATTTGTGAATGTTGAAATCATGAGCTTATCTTTTTATTTTCTGTGCTTGTAACAGATGGTCTATAGGATCATTTTATACGAGACACTTCTCTATGCGCAGTCTACTGGTTTGTGGCCTTTTTGGTTGTTCTATAAATCAGGGGTGATAGTTACAGTTAGACAATAGGCTTAAACAAGCGTATCTACGCGACTGTTGGGATTCAACATAACAAATGTATGGAAAGCGACAGTAGTGTATTTTACTATATATAGGAGCTCTGTAAATGAGCCTCAAGTTTTTCCAGCACAACCTCTCCACTCAAGACAGAAGCTCAGCGGAAGACCACATCAGAGAGGAGGTAGATTACCTCACCAGACGGCAAAACCCAGACTCCTGAGGGCTCTGGGTAAAACCACAGCAGAACTCATTATGGGAACACTGTCTGGTTTGCTTCTGGTTCTTGAATCAGACACAACGTAAGAGATTGGACTGTCAAAATCTTTGGTATCATTATGTATTTAAATTATAATAAACAAACAAATATATATTATAAAAATACACAGAGAAACAATAAATGCATTAAACTATACATTACAATTATAGCAAATGAATAAATCATATAAATGAAAAACTTCAAATAATGAATCAGATAAGCCGTTTGCACAATCTGACATGGCTGGGGTTGGAATTGAACTGCGGGTTTCGTCTGGTCAGAGGAGAACTGGCCCCCCGACTGAGTCTGGTTTCTCCCAAGGTTTTTTTTTCTCCATTCTGTCACAGAGGGAGTTTTGGTTCCTTGCTGCTGTCGCCTCTGGCTTGCTCAGTTGGGGACACTTCATTTCTAGCAATTATCGTCGATTTGGTTGCACAGATACTATTTAAACTAAACTGAGCTAGACAATGACATCTCTGAATTCAATAATGAAATGCCTTTAACTGAAAATGTAGGAAATTGAGTGTTTAATCTTATCATTATACATTACTGACACTCTATCCTCCAATTTGATACTGTTAAGTGCTTTGACACAATCTGTATTGTTAAAAGCGCTATATAAATAAAGATGACTTGATCGGGCAGTCTTCCAGTTTTTGTGTAATTTCACACACCATCAGGTGGTCAGGTGGTGACATTACACAGAAAATGGAGACATTTTAATTTGTCCTTGAATAATCACTCAATTTATTGAGTCAATTGACCTAAAATATGGTACATTTATTTCACTGAAATAAAAAAACAATAATAATTTGACCGCCAAGCGAGCAGCACCGGAGTTAATCATGAAACTGGCATATTGTTACTTACAGGGTTAATTCACCCAAAAATGAAAATTCTGTCATTAATTACTCTCCCTCATGCCGTTCCAAACCTGTAAGACCTTCGTTCATCTTCGGAACACAAATTAACATATTTTTGATGAAATCCGAGAGCTCTCTGACCCTTCATAGACAGCAAGGGTACTACCATGATCAAGGCACATAAACATAGCAAGGACATTGTTAAAGTAGTCCATGTGACATCTGTGATTCAACCGTAAATTTACAAAGCTACGAGAATACTTTTTTTGTGCAAAGACAACAAAAATAACTTTATTCAACAATTCTTCTCCTCCTCATTCCGTCTGCCGCGGGTTGCTGCCACTGTGGAGAGTATCATGATGTATGCGCATGCTTTCCTCTGCATGTAAACAACGCATGTGCATGCTGCTGCTTACGTTGAACGTGCATGCTCTGTGCCTTGTTTACGAGCAGAGGACAGCTTGTGCATGCTTCATTTACATGAAGAGGAAAGCACATGCATGCGTGATACTCTCCACAATGGCAGCACACCGCAGCAGGTGGGACGAGGAGAAGAATTGTTAATAAAGTTGTTATTTTTGTTTTCTTTGCGCACAAAAAGTATCCTTAGTACGTTTCTGTGCCTTGATCATGTTAGTACCTTTGCTGTCTATGGAGGGTCAGAAAGCTCTAGGAATTCATCAAAAATGTCTTAATTTGTGTTTTGAAGATGAACGACGGTCTTACTTGTTTGGAACGACACAAGGGTGAGTAATTAATGACAGAAGTTTCATTTTGGTTGAACTATCCCTTTATGGCAGATTATTTATAACCAAAAACAATATAACATCGTGCAAAGATGCTGAAATCCTCACAGTGCCATGTGACATGTTAACGTGGCTAAACATACTCCTACTCACTAAATTTTAATAGATTCTCTGTTGCGTGCAAATATACCAAAACTAAATATCGAACAAAGTTTTGGTGAAAATGATCAACATGATGCCATTATAATTTATTTTTGGCCAAAAATGTATCAATCATGTAACATGCACCCCTACTTATGATGATTTTGGAATTTTATTCAGGTCAGAGCCACAGCCTTGTGATCAGCACTGACATACTGCATAACAATGCTTTGGGTGACCCAGGTTTGAGCCCCGGATGAGGTCCTTTCCTGATCCTGTTCTATTATCTCCTCTCCCATTGCTTCCCATCTCTCTCATATTGTCATTTTTTAAAGGTAAAACCTCAAAAATATTATTTTCAAATAAAAAAAATAATAATATTGTCTCAGTGTTTTTGTCAGTAAAAGACCTCAAAAATAAAAAAACAAACACTCCTTTGACCCACACATAAAACACACACGCACACACACACACACACACACACACACACACAAACAAACAAACATTATTTTTAGAATGGAACGCGTAAATTTTGATAAGCCAACCAATATTGGCATCAAAATAAGTAAACATGCACACCACTGTGCAGTCTTCTCTATTGGTTTGAAAGAGCGTCAGGAACTGACTTAAAGAGACACTTCCAACTTTTGACGTCTGTTATTTTTCTAAATGTCAGGAGGACCATGGTTCTTCTCGAGGTCAGCTGTGGGCTGTAAAATGAAGCAGCTTTTAAATCAGATACTAAAAAGTATTCAAACAATACCAATGCTTCAAACTTATAGTTTTGAATTTACTGAACAATAATTTAAAAAAAAGTTTAATCATCATAAGACCAATAAATAATTAGGTAACACTTTAGAATAGGGAACACTTATTCACTATTAACTACGACTTTTCCCTCAATAAATCCCTAATTTGTTGCTTATTAATAGTTAGTAAGGTAGTTGTTAAGTTTAGGTATTGGGTAGGATTAGGGATGTAGCATAAGGCATTAATATGTGCTTAATTACTACTAATAAATGGCTAATATTCTAGTAATATGCATGCTAATAAGCAACTAGTTAAGAGACCCTAAAATAAAGTGTTACCAATAATTATGTAATTATGTATGTTTTGTATAAGAAATTACTATTTTAGGTAAAAAGTATTATTATTTAAAAATAATTAATAATAAAATAGTACTTGCGTGTTAAATGTGAGTTTGCACCTTTTTGAACTGTGAAAATTCTACAAACCCATAGCACAGGAATATGATTGGAACTGACAGCTATGTATTAACCATAATTACAAGTACAGAACTGTTGTTCATCGGACACTTTCCTATCATCAAAATCCTAAAAATAACCTTTGATGAGGTTGGCACGTGAGGACAAAAAGGACTTCAACTCTGCCCTCTGCTGTCCTACAGTAGAATTAACCACATTTCCACAAATATTTGATTCTGATCCTGAGATGCTTTTAAAGAAATAAATCTGAAAGGCAAAAGTAAAGGAAATACATAGACAAAGGCTACACTATTTTTAACCAGGTATCTTACTCTTGAAATGTTATGCAAAATCATTATGTAATAACCATACTTCATGCACATTAACAAAATAAATGTTAATGTACAGTGGGAAATAAATAAATAAATAAATAAAACACACCTGCACAAAACAGCTGTGAGGAATGATTTTGCCAGAAAATGCACAAATTTCAAATCTTATAAAATATTTTTATGCAAAATATTTGCATAAAAATGGAAATAAAATAAAAAGTTGCTTTAAAGAACAGTGTTTAATATATAGTGTCAACATCCTATTTTTCAATTTGATTATTAATTATTATTATTATTGCCAGTAAGGATCAAAAGATAGCATGACCACAGATCAAAGTGATAGGAACTACCACATTATGCAGGCACTCACAAGGGACACCATACCCTTCATTAAAACTGACATCACACAAGGAGGGAGGGAGATTTTGGGTGCTGCTGGAGAAGCAAATTTGGTATAAATAGCAGAATCCACTACTGTGAACAGGACTTCCACGGACTGACTGGAAACTTACAAATATACAGATTGGCTGGGACAGCTGACCGATCACCCCTGACTTCTGGAGCTCCAGCCTGCTGGTGGGTACAAGCTGCTCTATAGCCCTCTGCTCCAGCTTAATGCTGCTGGGGAAGCATGTGGTACTGCTGGAATGGGTGGGAGATGATGATTTTTAGATGCTGCTTTGTATATGTGTCAGTGAGTTCCTGGGCCACATTTATTAAGAATGCAATTTGAATGAGGAGGCTTTCTGGGTGATTAGACATGAATCTGATGCTTTTTTCAGTAAGTTGGTTTTTATGTTGATTTTATGCATATATACTGAAATTGCATTCTTGTTAATAATGCCCATTTTAAGTGTTATGAGAGGGAGATGTTTGTCCTTTAATTTCTTTGTCACTTATTCATTATTGTTCTCATTTCATAACTTCTTTACAGGCTTAGCTTCAGACAATGGACCTCAGAGTAACAAGCATTCTTCTTCTCCTTGTGGTACTGGCTGAGGCGACCCCTGACAGATACTATCATGTGAAGAAACAGGCTTATCCTACAAAATCTCACAGTGAGTTTACTTTTGGTGTATATACAATTCCTGTATTTCATCACTCTAATGTTTTGTCATGTGGAATGCTTCAGAATATTTATATAGGATAACAGCAGCAGGTGCAACATTAAGACACTACACTAAGGGAGCTTGGCTTGCCAAAAATACATGCATACATATATGCAAATAACTAATCAGACTGAAAAATGAGATTAGCCTCTTTGCCACAAGGGTATCTCAGTCGCTCAGATAATCTGTATGTACACAAATCCAACTCTTGTTTAATTGCCAATCTGCATGCGATGCCCAGAATACATTAACTTTACATAAAGTCCTAGTGCAAAGAGCATAACTACAAATACTGTTAGTTAATTACGCTTCATTTGGTATACACCACAGCATATGCAATCTACTACTTTAGAAAATCGTTAAATCTCCAAAATAGATGTAACCACATTATACAACAGGCATGCCCAAAATAAGCCATTGTGGTGTTACTCTTTCAAATTGAATAAAGGGCTGTTCCCTGTGTTTTCTGTGGTGGTCAAACAATCCAACCCAACTGTGCAGTACCTATGACTACATAAAATTTATTAAACAGCATATCCTATGCTAAAATATACTTCTGCAGGTGATTTTATATCATGATAATCATCATAATAGACGTACATATCACGTTTAAAAGTTAACGTTTAGCTCAAGTACAAGCAGATGCTGACCATAGTATCACTTGCAGTTTAGAAGGTCTCTTATAATTTCTCTAACCAAAGGGTATCACAAATTACAGACATTATAACATGCATTTGTTTACTATATTAGTGAAAACTAATATAATCTCATAGACTTCCACTGTTTTTTTATGTCAGGGTAATGACATTTTCTATTGCCTAACTTGACACTAGATATTTAAACACTAGATATTTAAATAGTAACATGATTTGGCTGAAGTATAAGTGTTTTTAACTAGTGAGTGCAGCTTAGTAGTCGGTGTTCAACAGGTTTCACTATATTAGAGGGAGTATTTTTAAATCATGAAGACAAACCTGTACAAACACACACACACACGTACATACATTAGATCTCTTTAAAATAAACTTTCATATATTTCTGTATTCTAGCATATTTCTTTTTAGTCTACATATGTGACTGAATCATCAGTGAGATTAAAAAATCTGAACAAACTCTTAAGAACATCAAGCATGAAAATTTAGCTTCTGAGATTTAAAAAGTCATCACCATGTTATTGAGCCAAAAGTGTATGTTATGGAAAGTCTTAGAAGCAATTCAAGTTTTTTTTTATCTTATCTTAAATTAAGTGATGTAAGATTGCATCTAAATTATATTATATTTGTATCTTATTTTTAGCTGTTGCTGGTGAACCTGGTATTCCAGGTTCCCCAGGTGAACCTGGCTCCCCCGGCCCACCTGGCCCACCAGGAATGCCTGGAAAGAGCGGCATTGGACACCCCGGTCCGGTTGGTCCACCAGGACCACAAGGTCCAGCAGGCTACTCCTCACCTGGTAAACCTGGAAGCCCAGGTTCACCTGGAAAACCAGGCACACCTGGAATTCCAGGCGAGAAGGGACACACAGGGCCTGTAGGACCTCAAGGTTCAAGAGGAGCGCCAGGATCACCTGGAAGCCCTGGACCTTCTGGCATTTCTTCTCCTGGAAAGCCTGGACCACACGGTCTTCCAGGATCAATGGGCCCACGTGGAGAACCTGGCCTTAAGGGTCATCCTGGAATTCCTGGACAGCCAGGCCAGAAAGGAGAACCTGGCCATGGTATTCCAGGAGCACCTGGAGGCCAAGGTCCAATGGGTCCTCAGGGGCCTTCTGGTCAACCAGGTCAGCCTGGAGTTGGAAAACCTGGACCAAGTGGATTTCCTGGAGACCCTGGAAAGCCAGGAATGCCAGGTAGGGATGGGTCACCAGGTCCTATGGGCATACCAGGCCCCAAGGGTCATACAGGGGCACCTGGAGTAGGAGCACCAGGAAAACCAGGCCAGAATGGCGCTCCAGGTTTGCCTGGGCAAATGGGACAAAAAGGTCCTCAAGGACCAGCAGGACAGCCAGGCGCTCCAGGTCTGCCAGGTACTGGCAAACCTGGATCATCTGGACTTCCAGGAGAAAGGGGAGTGCCCGGAAGCCCAGGTACAACAGGCCAAAAGGGAGAACCAGGGCCAATGGGTCACACAGGTCAGACAGGTGCCGTTGGCCCAATAGGTCCACCTGGTCCTCAGGGTTCTAGGGGATTCCAGGGAGAAGCAGGTCCACAGGGAGCTAAAGGTGACATTGGTATGGTTGGAGCACCAGGCCCAAGGGGTGCAAAGGGTGAGCAAGGTGCACAGGGATTCTCAGGAAAACCTGGTGTTCCAGGTGCAGCAGGTTCACCAGGTCCAATGGGTCATATGGGGCATCAGGGTTCCAAAGGCGAACCAGGATTTACCGGTGCACCAGGTATCCCAGGTAGCAAGGGGCCACCAGGAGAAAAGGGGCATCCAGGACATCAAGGGCCACAAGGTGCAAGGGGTGAAAATGGTATCCCTGGAGCAAGAGGACCAACAGGCCCAGTAGGACCTGCTGGTCCATCAGGGCTTAAGGGTCATCCAGGACTTCCAGGCCCCCCTGGCCCAACAGGGCTCACAGCCAAGGGAATTTCTGGACCTCAGGGTCCTCCTGGTATTCCTGGTGCCAGAGGTCATGATGGTCTCCCAGGTCCACATGGACCTCCTGGACCACCTGGACCCCCAGGCGAGATTGTTTATCACCACGAGAAAAGCATGCCAATTAAATCCCATGAGATGGTAATGCCTGTTAGTCACGAGCTGATGAAGGCACCCATGTCAGCATTCACAGCTCTTCTTACCACAGCTTATCCTAATGCTGGAACACCAATTGTATTCAACCAGATTGTTTACAACGGAGAGAACCACTATGATCCCAGCACTGGCATATTCACCTGTCAGGTTCCAGGACTTTACTACTTTTCTTTCCATATGCATGTCAATGGAGCAAATGCATTGGTAGCACTTTACAAAAACAGAGATCCAGTCCTGTTCTCTTATGATGAATACAACAAAGGTTTCCTTGACCAGATGTCTGGCAGTGCTGTCCTCATGCTAGATTCCCATGACACAGTGTACATCCAGGTTCCAGATGACCAGTCCAATGGCATTTATGCTGATGATAATGTTCACTGTTCTTTCTCTGGCTTCTTGATTGCCTCAACGTGATAAACACACTCAAGAAAACCTCAATCTTTGTATTTCAAAAATTGTCTGCCTTTATACTTGTTTTCTCATTGCCCCAAGAGTCACGCAGAATGGAAAAGGATGACTAATTTAGAAAACATGTCTGTAGCTTGCTGATTTACATAAAGACCTATTTGTATGGAAATATTTTGATAATCTCAATTATTATGGAACACCAATAAAAATGATCCAATAAATTAGACAATGGACCTGCTGCATTTGCCTAAAGCCTGAACTGATGGTTATGTATTAAAATGGTGCTATGTGTTTGCCTTTTTTCTGTGCTCACATTTTAACAAAAGGTTCCTGTGTTTAGTATGACTTTTAGGTCTCTTTAAGAGACATTAAGTGAGCCAGGTTTTGAAATAAATGGATTCCAAAGTGAATAATAATTGTTTGTTCTGTTTTGTTTTGTTTGTTCATTTAACTCTGTAATATCTCACAAGGTGTGCATTATAATAACCAACACAAATAAAGTTTTAGTGCCAGTGCTGCTGTTTGTTTATGACTGTGGTAAAAGGTTAATGCTTTACAAAGGGAAGTCCTCAGTACAAAGACCTTTACGTTTTCATCCTGAAACATATCTTACCCTGACTTCAAACTTTGTAAAAAAAAATAAATGTTAGGCTAACTAATGATAAACATTCAAAATGTTATGTAGATAGGTCAAAGACTGTGTTCTGTTTGATATACACACATTCGATTTTTACAGACATTATATAATATCAGAATTAAATTACACTTTGAAATGCTGATTATAAAGGGTGTATAAGGGAGATATAAGAGAGTTGTTTCTACATACCCCGAAATGCAGAAGTGTTGTAGTTGTGGTCAATGGCAGCAACAATGTCTTTCCAAACGTCAGATGTGATTTCAGCTCCTCGCTAGGAGTAAAAAAATAAATAAAAACATACTTTGTGATGGGTAAACATACACTCTATGGCTAATTAACAAATGCTACTTCTGATCTACAATAGAAATATAGAATTTTTGAAAAGCACTGATTTATTTTTACCTTATTCAACATATCCACCACTCTGGCACAGAGAAGAGCACCAGGGAGGTCAAAATAGTTGTCATAAAAATAGTATTTTGCTGCAACAAATGAGCGCACTGAATCACATATTGAAGCAAGGACAGTTATTTGATAATATGAGGATAATACAAATATTAAACTCTAAATAAATACCAAGTCACAAAAAATGAATCACAAGATTTAATAAACTTATGAGTGTTATACTGACATTGGAAATTATAGAAGGAACTATCTTCAAGAACACATCCTTACCAGATCGTGTATACGAGGTATTGAGGCTATTAAAATGCTTCCATTCTCTTTTTGGACCATAACGCTTTATGATGTCGTCAGTACTAAGGTTTTTAGTGCCATGAGTTGCTCTACAAATAAATATGTTTTAAACAGATTAAAAAAATAAATATAACAAGATAAGAGAAGTTTATATATTTCCTTATGTATAATTCATCTTTTTCCAGAAAAAGGAGCTATAAAATTTTCTGCTCAGTAATCATTCTCACACACGCACACAAGTCATACTGAATTGACTTACCGCAAAACAGTACCGTCCTCTGCCAACTTGACCAGGTTGCCCTCTTCTAGGTCCACCACAAGACCTTTAAAACTGATCACATGACAACAAGCAACTGTGTTTGTGTACTACAGAGATAAACAGTCTCATACTAGGACAACAACTTATTTTGTTGTTAAGAAAAATGACACTATTATAAATATATACATAGCCAATTAATTTATTTTCATAATCTGTATTAAATGACAAGAATACCTGCTTGAAACTAGATTCAGTTTGTTAATGAGTAGGGTTGGCAATATGGTGTATAAAGTGCCTATCGTCAGAGATTTTGCTATATCGCGGTAAGTACATTTCCAATATAGCATCATGTGAATGATGCACTCAATATCCTTCATGTGGAGCCTAATAAACATGCTGCTGCCTGTGTATTTTAATGTTAATTAAACAGCAAAATAAAGTGAAAATTATTCACTGCTCTTGACTAAATAACTTTTGTATCTACCTCTAATAAGATGTCATTTATATTTAAATAATAGTTTTATTTTTACTTTTGATTCACATTAATACATTGAATCCATTTCGGTGGCATTTCTTGCTAAATGTCAAATAAACCTATTGTACCTGAAAAACTTTTATTTCATTTTAAAACTTTAATTTGTATCTTTGTTCTATTGTATTTGTCCAATTGATTTTAATTTATATATTTTAAAAGCAAAAATGAAATATATGAAGTTATGAATTCGAATTACGCTGTAAATAGTTATTTAATACTGTCAAATGCTTTAACTATTTATTAAAGAACGATTAACTGCTACCAAAGTCTTTCAGCATCTGTTTGTTTTGAGAATGTATGGGCATTGGTAATGATGAATCTGGTTCCACGCAGGTCTTCTCAGTTATTTTACTAATAAAACTGTTATTAAAACTCACCAGAAATCCCAAGTAGCAGGTGTTAAATGAAGCAGATCTTTATCATAGCCCTTGTGTTCCACGAGATACCGTGCAAAACTCTCATAGATCAGCTGCACACAGTCAGAAGAAGAAATAAATGCATGTACAGTAACATGAAGATGTCAGGCCTAATCATAAGTGAAGCTTCATCTCGAGCTAATACAGTTAGGCTTTATCTAGCTGCCCATAAACTACACGCCAGATGAAATCAACGCAAATGGTGTTTGCATGAACATCCCTCCTAGAATGACAGATAAAGGAGACACGCCTCTCGCCTTCTCAATGTGTTCTCTCACAAGGCCTGCCGAATAGATCGATCTCTTAGATTAGCGCATCAACACTGTTTCGCTTCAGGTCCAGTAATGTAAAGCAGACAGAACAAATCATGCATCTCTGATTTACCATAACCATTGTGCAAGTGTTCGCGCAGCGTAAGCCCTATTATGCGTTTGAGGTCGGTCGTGTCATGATATGCATGATGCCAGTGCGACTCACCCTGGAGGTCTCCTTCAAATTGTATCGACAGAGCGTGTGGTCCAGATCAAAGCCAATTACATCACACTCCGACAGCGAGAAGTATTCGCTCATTGTATAGCCTTTGGAAGGAATGGGAGATGTGAACTGTAAAGACTACAGGGTCGTAATATCTTGCAGTGACAGCGATGATTTCAAGCTGTAGATGCAGCTCGCTCGGTGGCGGGATTCTGCAATGTATTTGTCTCTTCTGCAACACGTGGGATAGCGGCGGCGACAACAATGTCACAAAAGACTACGCTCCGTGTTTCTACGGAGACGGTTACATCCACAGAACGCGTTTCGGCATTCAACGCGGAGATACTGCGGTGCCGGTTATAATGTAACACTGCATGCGAGCAACGCGGATTTTTGTATCATACTTGTACAAACGTAAGAATATCTGAATATTCGCGCATTTCCGGGTGTCGTTACCGTAATAACGCGATCAAAACGGACTGGCACAAGTCACTTTTAATTATTGAACATTGTCATGCCTGGGTGAAGCTGCAGAATACATCTCATGAATAAAGTTTTCCAATCACTGATTACAAAAACAAAGTGTGTGAGCGATCTTTAAGGTCTAAACACGACCTTTGCAGACTGTGGTTATGATTTAATGAATAATATGTTAACATAAATAGGCCTAGTTTGTGAAGTAAGGCTATTTATTTCACAACATTTGTAAAAAAAAAAAAAAAAAAGAGTAGAAATTTAATGACATTTGTTAGCATTCAAAAGTAGGATTTAATCATTGTATAATTTCTGTTCATTTGCATGGTTTTTTGAAAGTGCATGATGGTAAATTGAAAGTTAAATGACATTTGTTATCATTAACTAATGATCCCTTAAGCATTTTGTAAAGTTCATCTATGATTTATTAATGACGTTTTGTAAACCATCTGTCAAAATCATTTTAAGATTTTTAAAAATGCATGATCATATGATTTGAAAGTTTAATGACATTTAATCTCACATGAATTAATGACCTGTTAAATATTAGGTCAGTGGTCTCAAATTCAATTCCTGGAGACCCACAGCTCTGAAGAGTTTCACTCCAACCAGATCCATATCACACCGGGCTGCATCCGAAAACTGGAAAATGCAGTTCGACAAATCCACAAAACAGGATTGCGTTTAATATAATATCACATAATATCTTGTGTGTTCCATTCCGTGATGGCTGAGCTAAAAAAAATAAAGATGGCGCCTGAAAGCTGCGTTTGGTGGTCAGTTTGTGTGTAAATGTATATTTCTGACTAACTTTTTGCACTTTTGATGATATTTCTAGTAAGAAATCGGTATTATAGTAATTAAATATTCGTTTAGTTATCACCAAAACCCATTATGTTTTGTTGTAGATCATTAAACTGTTACGCTGCCTCAGAAGCCTGTCCGAAATCAGTTTCATGAGCCTTCGTGCAGAAATGCTGCCTGCAAAGTCATTGCCTCATAAGGCAGCGAGGCAGCAAGTCAGCTGCCTGGGATTTCGGACGCAGCCCATCTTGGATGTTTCTAGTGATCCTGAAGACCTTGATTAGCTGGATCAGGTGTGTTTGATTTGGGTTGGAGCTAAACTGTGCAGAGCTGTGGCCCTCCAGGAATTGAGTTTAAGACCAATGTATAAGGTGATGTTTAAGTTCATTAGTCATTAAACATTTACAAGTACATTATCTCATATTTCTAGCTATGTGAATATAGCTATAGTATATATATATATATATATACTAAATGGTCAGTTAACCATTATATAATGTTTGTTAATGATTTATTAATAAAAGTTATTTTAAAGTGTCACCTGAATCTGTTATGTTCAATAATAACAATAATGATCTATTATTTTATTATTATTATTATTATTTTATCTCAGTTTCTGGCTTATGACATCCAAAATAGAGGCAAAAGAAAGGTTCTGCTCAGTGGGCTTAAAGCAACTACTATTGTTTAATGAGATATCTGTTGTGTGTCTCAAGTGAAGCCAATAATAATATAGCAGTACTGAGGT
Source organism: Onychostoma macrolepis (assembly GCF_012432095.1). NCBI lineage: Eukaryota > Metazoa > Chordata > Actinopteri > Cypriniformes > Cyprinidae > Onychostoma > Onychostoma macrolepis. Next base: position 787,041 of record NC_081174.1, read on the forward strand.
TCTGAGGTGTAAAGATATCATGTGACAAAACTGAGGCAACTGAGAAAGTACTGCAATTATGAGTGACCAAAAAAAAAACAAAAAAAAACTGCAAGGTGAATACATAGTGGAGTGGTAGCACTTTTAAATAAGCCCTTGATGGAAATAGCAAACGAAAGGTCCAGGATCAATGACACAGAAGATTCAGACAGCAGTGCACTGAATGGGTGCCGCAGAGAGAGAGAGTTCCATCAGAGGGCACTGGTGAGCCACAAATGTAGCCAACAGCTACAAATTTGACCTTGTGATCACAAGTGAAGTGTCACAAGTATTGGAAATGAAGCCTGTAGAGATGACAGTAGGACAGATGAATTGGGACAGTAAAAATGTTTTACTTTGCATGTCCCATTGTTATATTTAACACTCCTTTAAAAACTGACCTAAATTGAGCAGAGCATGCAGTAGGTTAACTTCACAGCTCTATGTGAATTTAACTTGCATCTGTGCATTCCTTAAAGTTCTTATTTTATATCCCACAGTAAACTATGACAGAATTAACATTTTTGGGTGAACCATCCCTTTTACGTGACTTCCTGGAGGATTTTCTTCTGTTTGGGTACAGATCCAATACTAATTGTTGTCCAGAAAATCCATAGAAAAAAATCCCTCAAAACAGTCTAAAACTCCTTAAATATTTGAAAACCTGTGGACTGTAGACTTACATTTGGTAGCTAATAATTTCTAAGTTTATAAAGCTTAAATTAACATGTGTAGATAACTTTGTATAAGAAACCAGAAAATGTGAATATTAGTAACTCTAAAAATGAAAAATTAGTTCAGCAATCTTAGAGATTTAAGTACTGTGCAACACTGTCACATAATAAATCAAGTTTAGCAGAAGTTTCATTTACCAAAAGTCTTTTGAGTATTCTTTAATTATTCTCTTTACTTTCTGTATTCTCTGTCACAAGTAGACCTAATACATATGCATTTATAAAGTATGCATAGGCATAAATAAAGTATGCATTTGCTTTGGTTTGTTGTCTAATTTGATTGTTACTATTGTTGTGTTTGACATGCTGAATGTTAATGTCTGTGCATGACACAATTAATTTGCAAGATATTATCTCATCTTAAGAGTGATCATATTAACCTAATCAATAGTATGATGTTTATAATACTGTTACATTTTTAATAGAACATTTAATACATTTATTGCATTTTTATATTGCTGCATCAAGTGTGATGATCTAATATAAAGTCCGATCAATTTTGAAAAAAGCAGCCCATTCATACTACTTATGTAACGCATAATAACAGTGATTTCTTGTAAAACAAACAAGCTTTACACTGAAAAACAGTTAGATGAATATATATGATGTTCCACTTGCCTAAAGGGAAACAATATAGGCTGACTTTAAACAAAACAACTAAGTTACATCAATTTATGGAGTTAACTTCTTTGATGTTCTTTTAACAATTTAACAGCATTTAAGTTGATTTTGTAAAAAGAATGAATGAAACTAAAGAGTACAAAAACAGCATAAGTAGGGGGAAAGAATGCAAATTTTATTAAGATTGTCGCATCTCGGTGGTAATGGTACTGAAACAAATCAGTGTACCTTAATTGGGGGCATAGTAGCCTGCAGTTTTTTTTTTTTTTTTTTTTTACAATTAAGCTGTACAAACTGGTGCAGGTGTATTGAAAGAGTCTTCTTTTGACATTCGACTGAAATGAGTTATTTTTCGTGTAGCTTACTAGCTTGAATGTAAACTGAATTAATCATTGCGTAATATGTGGCCAGCATTAGAGAGAGTCCTGGCCTGAGGGCGTATTGAAGAAACAACCTGTCTCAGAATCCAGTATCTGTTCATTCAGGGCGCTTTCTGTTACGAGCTCGTCTAAAACATTCAGTATTCTCGGGGTTTTAAATTTAAGATATTTTTTTTTTTTGCTTTGACAGGACCGGAGAATGATCTTGAACTTTGTCAGGGGAATGTGACCAGGAAATGCGAACAGATTTTTGACTGCAAGCAATAAATCGCCTGCTTTACTGTCGACAGGACTGTGCTATCTCGTGTCACCGGTCCAAGGGTTTTCACAAGCTCACACAATGGACGACACGCTTCGTCTCGGTTTCACGCAAAATTTACTGGATTGAAATAAACCCTATGGAACACTGAAATGCGATATACTGCTTCAATTTAACTTGATATACACATACGGGACTGGTGAACAACTTCACGATGGAAGACCTCAGAGGGAGGTTTATACTGTGCTGTCAAAGTACTTTCCCGTGTTTCAGAGACCCGGAGAACGGTACCTCATCTAGCACCGATAAAGAGAATAATGGAGGGCTAAATGATAACTTTACAAAGCCGCCAAACAGGCCGACACCTCCGACACCTGTGGAGAAACCCGGCTACGTTTACATTGCTCTGTACGACTACACGGCGCGCACGGAGCATGATTTGAGTTTTAACGCAGGGGATAAACTGGAGCCAATCTTGAAAGAGGAAGACTGGTGGTACGCGAGAGGAATCACCGGGATTTCAGAGAACAAAGAGGGCTACATTCCTGCTAATTATGTTGCACCCGTAGAAAGCCTCGATGCTGAACCGTAAGTTTGTGGAAAGTGATGTATAAGTATATAGTCTATCAGTACAAATGATGGTGGGCTATGCAATTATTTTTTATTTATTTATTTATTTGTTTTATAAAGATGGGATTAATTGGGGATCATTAGTGTGGTTTGGTAGAAAGGATTTCCCCGAATTAGTTGTGGTCAGAATGCTCTCCTGCCTTCCAGCATCCTTTTTTCTCAACACACCTAAGCATAGACTAATATTGATTTTTAAGTATTTAAACTATTTTCCAGAGCCCGTGTTCTTCATGAAAATCACATGTATTCAACACATAAGACAATATTAATCATATTTTTTTTGTTTGTTTGTTTTTAATATGTAGGCCTACCACCAGTACAGGACTGACAACTGTCACTGAATGAAGTCCCTTAATTGTATAACCCATATTGTAATGTATAGCAATGTATTGTATTGTGCGCATAGAGCCTAATTGTGAGCCTCCTGCATTCAGCAAGAGGGATATTATGAGGATTCCTGGAATCAGCTGGCAACAGATTCTGTTTCTGCATTGTCTGTTGTTTCTTAAGGGAAGCTGGTTAATGTTCAGTGGTCAACCAGGAAGTACTAGAATGTTGAGCTTGTTAATGATTCCTAGGCTTTGTGCACTGTAGGTGTCATAAATCAATATAAAAAAGTGCATAGTATAAAAATATAAAATTAATAATTCTTCAAATTTAAACAAATTTTTTTTTTAAAATTTTAATATGACGTTTATGTGTGATACACATCTCTATGCTTGGTATGTCACTTTGGCATGCTAAATAGTTTCTGACAAATGGACTTTGTTAGAGGTAACTTTCCAGTTATTCCAGGTCTGTCACCAACAACAATGTGCTTGAGTGTGAATGTTTTGTAGCAATTTGACATACTTTGTAGTCAAATGTAGCCATTTGACAAGACTACAAGACTTGATTATAGTTCAGTGTGTTGCTGATGTGTGACAGCAGATCTTCAGCTGTACTTGTATGATCTCTGTGTTGTAAGATTTAGACATAACCTACACAAGGCGTCTGAATAAGCTTTGTGTATGTTACAACAATCATAAACACTGAGTCAGGCAAAGGTTAGGTTATTAAATAAGAATTTCATAGTCTTTATTTGAACATATTCAATTGTTATCCAGACCTGGACCCTAGATTACCCTGGTGGTTCTCAACTGATTTTGTTTCAGAAGCCATGATATTAAACTGGGAATGAAGGAGTATACAACACATTACTAAATTCTACAGAAGTAAACTTGAACATTTAAAAAACAAAAACAAACAAACAATGAAATGTATTAAGATAATCATGAACTGCATAGGCCCAACAATATGCAAAATTCTTAAGATGACATACGATAAATAGGAAAAGTGACAACTCTGGAAATGCTTTAAACAACAGCAGAACAGTGACACATGAAACAAATACTTGGCTTAATATTGCATTAGTTTTAGTATTGCATTAGCCATATTAGCAAGTGATGCTTTGACACAGTCCTCGATGTCAAAAAAAGTGTTTAAAAATGAATAATTGTTTTCTCATTATTTTAAAATGATCCATGATTTTGGTTTGTTGTATTTTATTAATTTGTTGTATTTTATTAGTTTTTCTTTGTTAAAATTCAGTGTGTGACCGCTGGTTGATTTTTAGATCACATAACATTGTGATACTCTTCCACTGCAGATGGTATTTTCCAGAAACAAAGCGTTTGGAGGCCGAGAAGATGTTGATGTCTCAAGAGAACAAGAATGGAGCTTTTCTAATCAGGAACTGTGAAAGCCAGGCAGGGGAGCTCTCACTCTCAGGTACATCTGACGTCAAATAAAGCAAAAATAAATAAATTAATTAATTAAAAATAAAAATCTATAAAGAAATTGCTCTCATATCAGAAGATGTTTTGTCAAAGTTTGACATCATTTGGCTTACGTCACAAGTAGTGATTTGAAAGATTGGTGTCTTTATCTATGCAGTGCAAGTATATACAACAAATATTTGTGATTCTCAGGACTCAAACCTGCAGAACTTGTTGGCTGTGGTCACATGATCTGTTACGTCCCACAGCTTCATATGTATCAGCATATCTTTGCTAACCCTCTTTTGTGCAAAAAAAATAATAAAAATGCAGATATGTAATCTTAAAGTCTTCCATGATTTAAAGACCACAGTTAAAGCATATATGTTTTCTGGCTATGTAAGGACTCATTATCATTTGTTTATCATTATTTTAAGCTCATCTAACCAATATGAGAGATTCTTCAGTGAATGATTTACATTTGTTTATGCTAAAATGCGGATGTGACGTTACATTTAGCTGTCGTCAAAAGCACAACTGAAGTTAAAGAATTTGAAATGTGTGTGCCAGTGCATCTGCTTCCTGATTAGTAACAAGAAAGATAATGTTTCCTCATTCCAGAGTATTGAGTCATGATTGACATTTGAAGATCATGAGAGCTAAACTCTTGATGAGGACTCTCACCAGGGTGTCTGATTACAGCGACAGCAAATGTCGTCAGCAAGCATGTGACTGAGAGTAGTTGATTACTCACCAGCTCATTAACACTAGAGCAGGGGTGGTGAACTTCGGTCCTGGAGAGCCACAGCCCTGCAGAGATCAGCTCCAACCCTAATAAAAACTCACCTGCTCGTAGCTTCCTAGTAACCCTTCAGACTTCGATTAGCTTGTTCAGGTGTGTTTCATTAGGGTTGAAGCAAAACTCTGCAGGGCTGCGGCTCTCCTGGACCGACGTTCGCCACCCCTGCTCTAGACTGTGCCCTGAGCTTTCAGTGACACTCCCTTATCACAGATCAGTCACTACATAAAAAACAGACTCAGCCTAATTCCTCAGTCCAGCAATGAAATATTGGCACTATTTCTCCATATTTGAGAGTTTGTTTGTTCTCAGATAAAATTTGTAAAGGATGAATTCAAAATCTTATGCTGTGGGTCAATCTCAGGAAGTGGCAGATTTAGCAGATTTACCTTTCCACTATTAGGAGTGTGCTGTATTGACAATATCTGGGATTTTGTCAATAATGGTAATGAGACAATATTTTGTTGAATGTGTTTTTGTGCTGGTACCTTTATCGGATTAGGCTTGTCGTGGACAGCCTGACCCCTAAAGCTTTTCATATTCTTTATATTCTGAATCTGTGCAATGGTTTGTTTACAGCTGTGACAAAAATGAATGTTTCATTAAGGTCAACATTTGCCACCTTAAATTGATTTCCAGAGGTAATTTTTTTCTAACATTGTAAAACATGAATACTTTAAAAATGGATAAAAATGACTTTAAATATGAAGCTAAAACTAGCAACTCTTGAATGAGTGAGTGAGTGAGTCACTCGACCGTGCATTCAACCGATTCATTCAAAGTGCTGATTAATTCAGGAATGAAGCATGTGACTGTTTTTATGAATGGACCATTGAATTATCGATTTGTTCATAAACTTCATTCAGGAAAAAAGCATCACCAGTGTTGCTCGGAGATGCTCAACAGTTTTGTTGAGGCTTTGATTGGAATTTTCGTTGGCGAAATAGTACAAAAACAGCCAATATTGTGTATAAAATGTAAGATGATACATATCGCGCACCCCCCACAGCATTTCTGTACCGATCCACTGTAAAAAGTGGTAACCTGCAACTGTTACATTGAAGAGCTATTTCTACCTGATCTTACTCTTAAATTTAGTTTCGTTGGTGTAACCTAATATATTTTGGTTGATTCTGTTATATAAAATAAATCAGTTTATTTAGATCACCAAAAGAAGCAATTTTTTTTCCCCCCAGTGTCGTTCTCCTGTCCAGATTACAATTTGTTAAACTTAATGAGATATCTGTGCATGGTTTGCAATCGTACCATACCAAGCCAAACCAAACCACATTCTAATGGAAATGCTACTAGTACTGTTACTGCTCAATGGTGGAAAAGGGCTGTTTTCTTACTTATTAGCCCACTTTTCATCATGATTGAGGTCCTTGATGTGCTGTCTGTTTGTATTGCAGTGCTGGACAACGGAAAAGTGAAGCATTATAAGGTCAGAAGGCAGGATAGTGGTGGCTACTTCGTGTCAAGGATTCGTAGTTTTTTCACATTGAAAGAACTAGTGGCGCACTACTCCAGAAAAGAGGATGGCCTCTGTGTTCGTTTGGCAGAACCTTGCAAAAAAGTGTGTAACATTTATCATTTTTCTGAATTATAATAATAAAAAAGAACATTGAAGGGTTTTTTACACAACAATAATTTTCTGACTGTACTTTGTCTCACTTAATACCTAAATAAATAAGATATTAAAAAAATGTGAGACAATGGTGAAACTATACAAAAATCTTTGTCCGCAGAACACAGCAACTGACCATTTAAAATTGTACAGGATATTATCAAATATTCAATCCAATGCATATTTCCTTGCTTTTGTGTGTGTGTGGGATTTAGACAATAGTTCCAGAGACACACGGTCTATCTTACAACACTGTGGATCAGTGGGAGATCGTACGTTCCTCTCTAAAACTCTCGAAGAAGTTGGGAGCAGGGCAGTTTGGCGAGGTCTATGAAGGCATATGGAACGGCAGCACAGCCGTCGCTGTCAAAACGCTCAAACCAGGTACACACAAACTGAGACAAGACGGATGCACATATATAACTCCAAACATACATTCAAATGGCATGCTATACTGTAGGTCTGTTGAATGTGTGATAGGAACTATGGATCCAAAAGACTTCCTGCGAGAAGCTCAGATCATGAAGAAACTCCGTCACCCCAAACTGATCCAGCTCTATGCTGTCTGCACTACGGAAGAACCCATCTACATCATCACGGAGCTCATGAGCCACGGGAGCCTTCTAGAACATCTGCAAAGTAAGACAAACACTATGTCAGGTATTTCCTTTGATATTGTGATCACGATTGTTCATTTTGATTAACAGAATTTACATTAAAATATGTGGGGCAACTGTATACCGTATTCTTGTGCAGTACACCTCCAAAACAAGCAACATAAGAAAACGATATAACTGGAGCAGACCAAAAGGAAAGGTTGAAATTAGGGGTGTGCGATATGACGATTTTTGATCGTGGAAATTAAAAATGTCTCCACGATTCGCTTTTGAAGAAATATCGTAGTATCATGCTACAGCGCAGATTCTGTCAGCTGCAGTTCTGACGCCTCCGTCTCTATATACTGTACAACGCCACATCCATTCAGTGTTAACTCAGCGGTACAGTTAATCTCACAGGACACTGCACTTATTCGCAATCACAAAAGTACATTATTTGCGTGTGTTATTAGCCTTGCTGGTTAAACTTTTCATTCACGCGCTGGTCTGACATGCGCTTTTTCTGAGCCCGTACACCTGAAGCACTCACTAAAAAGCCTGTCTAACAGCGCCTGATTACTCAACTAAGTTATCTGTTGAGCTAATACTGTCAAAACACACAAGGTTTACATATAGACTCAGTTGGTTATGTCTAAAATGAAAGTAAACAGATGAGAGAGAAATGGATGCGTTTTTCCATATCGCCCCACCCCTATTTCCAAACATTAAACAACACAATGATTTCTGTGTGCGGCTGGCTGAGACACTCAAACAAACAGTGTTTTAATAGGACCACAGAGACTTTTCTGTGAAATCAGCCTCTGAATAGCTTAACTACCTGTGATAAAATTACTGTAAAGCACTGCTTTCACTATATAAGGGGTCATTTCAGGACAAGGACAAAAAGAGATGGAGAGAGGGAGGGAGAGAGCCTTGTTTACACAGGCTATGCTTCCTTATTGCCACATTTTTAAAACTCAGTCATAAATGCAAAATGCAGGTATCATGCGATTGTGATCATTACAGTAAAGGTTAATATACAGTACAGTGCACCTTGCAGAACAAAATAAGAGGGATCATAAAAATGCATTAGCTTCTGGAGAGCTGAAACAAATTAAAAAATAATATGATCTTTAAATAAAATGAGAAAGATTTACACATTCTTCATGTAAAAACAGTTTGAACACAGAGGAAAGGGAAAAGTCTGGAATACCATCATTAAGATTTTAGTGAGATTCATGATTAACAAATGGGATTTTTAAAAGGCAGACATTTCTTTAATCAGCATATTGTGGGTTTAAAATGCCCTACGGGGGTTAAAAAATTCCAATTCTGGAGGAAGCTTTGTTGGCAGTTGGGGAACCCAACCCCATCAGGCTTTCACCCATAGACTAATGGGCAGAAAGAACAGGCCAATCAGCACCTGGAAAGACTGCTTCAGCTGCCTCATTTCCCAGAACCCTTTCCTCCTGGTGTCAGCAGCTTATTTGGACAGATAACTTTTAAAAATGTAGCACCTTATTGTGTAAATATTTAGTAGGTTATTTACCACATAAACCATAGGTTTTTGAGGTTAGCTTATTCTGAAACTGTAACAAAACAACATCTGACATGTGTTAATTATATTTGGGTCAATATCACCATAGAGTGCCTTTCAACCCTCACATTACTCAAAACTTTTCGTTTTAATTTCCTAATCGCTTTATGTCATATCATAAATAGTAGACACTCAAGTACTATAGAAACATATTAGCTGAGCTCCCACACATTTTTTAGATAATTATGGGCCATTATTCGAAGCATAAACCATAAGATATGTCCACCCTGTCATGGACATATATATTACTGTTAAATACGTTTTCATTGCAAAATTAAGATGCAAATTATATTTTCCTTTATATTATATGTCCCTTTCCTAAACAAGGTTAAAAATAATATAATAATAATAAATAATATAATTACATCCTCAATCACAATGATATACCTCCCCAATTCATTTTAGTTTTTAGCAATATTAACTACAAATGAATGCTATGTCCACCCTGTCATGTTTATGTCCACTCTATCAAGTCTAAATGGCCGACAGGGTGGACATTTTGAGCTTCAATTAGCATATTAGCTTACAACAAGCTGTGATTAGCTAAATATTTAGTCTGGTTGTTCAAGAGAATTTGGTATATTTAAACTTACATATTTTGAAAATACTGTATTCGAATCACTTCTGGCATATTTTATGCCGACAGGGTGGACATCTTAAGCTTTGGCAAAACAAGCAAACTCATACGAAGAAAATTTATCAATTGAAAAGTCACCAACTTATTCACCTAAGCTGTTGAAATTCCCGCCACTGAAGAGACAACAAATCTGTTGTCCTGATGTCACTAAAGGGGATGGCTTTTTCTTAGAGTGGCGGATTCCTCAATACAACAGGGTGGACAACCATTCAAGGGACATGGACAAAATCTTCTTTTTTATTAAATAAAAATATAGTTTTTATTACCAAATGATCAATACACTCAAATTGAGTAATCTCTTACTTACCAAAATATTAATAAGATATTTTTATTTTATTTTATGATTTGACAATATTCTACTATCATTCAAATTTATACACGCAAAATAATAATTCCTTGGGTGACCATACAGGCCATTTTTACGGGACGCATTCTTGTCAGGATTTCTATTTTGCCTAAAATATCCAGGTTTTGGCTGTTTGCACTGTGCAGGTAGATCGTTGTATGGCATTCACGAGAGCTACAGTATAGAGAGCAAAGCAGACGGCTCCTTATGCTTTCAAATTACTCTCGCGGTACTTTGGTTTCATACAATGAACGGTGCGCAGCACCGCTTCAAGTTGAATGAACGAACAAACACACCTAACATGTGCGCATATTTGCATCGCTTTGAGCATTCTCTGTAGATCTCACCTTCTCACGCGCCACAATTGGTCGATTATGTACAATACCTGCATGTTATTGGTCAAACTACTTTGGATGTTTTAGGCAATATAAAAATCCTGGCCAGGACATGTCCCATATAAATGGCACATATGGCCACCCTAATTTATTCTCTATATTCTATCTCATACAGAAGACAGAGGTGCTTCTCTGCAAATGTCTGATCAGATTGAAATGGGATCCCAAGTGGCATCTGGCATGGCATACCTTGAGTTGCAGAACTACATTCACAGAGATCTTGCGGCACGAAATGTTCTGGTGGGAGATAACAATGTGTGTAAGGTGGCCGACTTTGGCTTGGCACGAGTATTTCAGGTAAGAAATTCTCATATTCTCAGTTTTATAAAAAGGCCTGACCCTCTCAGATTGCCTATGGAGCAGTGGTTCTCAAATGGGTCTCTATCCAAAAAGGAGTCAAAGATCTGTCACAATAGTGACACGGACAGTAAATGCAAATGGTAAACTAAACACAACATAGTAAAACAAATAATCTTAGCAACATCAAAAGTTGTGTGTATTCGGTCAGTCTTTTCAATATCCGACCCATAGTTTATCCTAACTTCTGTTGTTGTTTATTCATTTACAAAATTGAAAATTTCCCTATTCAGTTTTGTCATATCAATACATTTGGATGCTGCTGGTTCTATTCAATTCATTGTGATATTATTAACACTGTACATTGTATTATTTAATCTTAAGGACATTTTCTTTACCTTTGTTCGATAAATCATCACTTGATGTTCTGAAGCCAACCAGTTGAGAACCACTGCTATATTGTATGCACTGATTTTGGGTAAAATACAAAACTGTACTTCTAACTTTCTCACTGCATGATTTCTTTAGATGGAAAATGAGAATGTTTATGAGGCCAAAGAAGGAACTAAGTTTCCAGTGAAATGGACTGCTCCCGAGGCAATCCACGAGAACAAATTCACCATCAAATCTGACATCTGGTCTTTTGGTATCCTACTATATGAAATTGTGACATTTGGACAGATGCCTTACCCAAGTACGTCATTCTCATATATAATTTCGCGTATTGTACCCATCATTCTCATACAGAAAAATATACCAAAATACTAATAATTTGTCTAGGCTTCAGGGGCACAAATCCAGTAGCAGTAGCAAGTAGGAAGTCATGGTGTGACGTAAACTAAAGGCTACTGACTACTTTTAAAAAGGAAAAATACTTTCAGTGTTTCCGACCTAAACCGTCTGTTTCAGTAGGAAATATATATTATCATACTGGGCCAGTTTATGTTCAATGTACAATGATCTGTTTCCTAAAGAAATTTAATATTCTATGTTCTGTTTCTGTTTTTTTGTGCAATTTTGTACAAGGGTCAGAACAAACTTGCAACCCATTCTTGGATCTTGACCCACAAGTTGAGAACCACTGCTGTATGCTACTGTAATTTTTGACCAGGGCAAAGCATTGAAGGATTTTAATGTTGTTTTTCACTTTTTCTCCAGCCATGACAAACTATCAGGTGGTACAAGAGTTGCCCAAAGGCTACAGGATGCCGTGCCCTATTAACTGCCCAAAATATCTGTATGACATCATGTCCGAATGCTGGAAGGACTCCCCTGCAGACAGACCCACCTTTGAAACTCTGCAGTGGAAACTCGAGGACTTCTTTGATATGGATGTCAGCTCTTACGATGACGCAAACCGCTACTAAAAGACACTGCTGCTTACAAATTTGATGTAACTGCAAATGAGCCAAGTGCAGGGATTTGATGAGCAAGCCTGAGATGCAATTTTAGTATCAAATGAACCAAATGCCTTTATGTATTCTTAATGTACACTTATAATATGCTCAGTGCACTCATCAAGAGTTTTTGTATGTACAAACTGCATTAGTTAAAGCTGAAGCTTGTAGTCATTTGGATGTTAAAATGCTTTCGCCCATCCTGGGTTAATGTGCAGAGACAACTGGTAACCTGTTTCCCCTGGAAAGTGCTTTCAACACTGTACATTCTGGCGTCCAGTGACAAACTGGAGAATGGGTGGAATTGGAAACCAGTTTGCACAGTCATAATTTATGCAGTTCTGTTAATGCTATTGACAGATTTTGCACAATTCACAACGCAATTCAGCTTTGAATCAAACATATATTCTGAGCCTTCTTGATAATTTCCTTTTTGCATTCTTCCATTCATTCTGTGGAGGCATACCTCAATCTGTATTTGCTGCCGTGTGCATACTGTATGCCATCATAATGGTGGTTTAGTGTCACTTACCTTGCACTCATGCTGGCGCCATGAAACCGAAACTATTGAGGAATAAATATAAAGAGCCTGGGCGACAAACATGTATGGAAACAGGTAGCAGTGTAACCGGGTTAACCTGTTTTATGTTGAATGAGTCACTGCCTGTCAGACTAGCAGCATTACTTGTTCTAAGAGAGGAATGCTCAGAATCCACTACATGCATTTGCTCACAGCATTAAGCAAAAAGCGTACATTGAGACTAGATTCTCAACTGAGCCTTAGTGAAAACTGTAATAATTAGATATATTGTACAGTCACAGTAATTTTTGGTTTAAACAAAGCTTCTTTGAGGATAATTTACGAACAGTGATTCTTTTTTTCACTCTCTTGTGAGAAGATAAAAATATACACTACTATTTGAAAGTGTGGGGTCAGTGTTTTTTTTTTTTGAAAGAGAAAATAAAAATTGTAAAAAAAAAAATTAAAAAAAGTATAATTAGAAAATAATAAGCCATGCTTCTTGAAAACCAAATCAGCATATTAGAATTATTTCTGAAGGATCATGTGACTAAAGACTGAAGTAATGGCTGCTGAAAATTCAGCATTACCGTATAATTTTAAAATATATTAAAATAGAAAGGTTTTTTTTAATACTACAATACTCCTTTTTTCTTTTAAACTGTATTTTAAATCAAATAAATTAAGGTGGTGAGCATAAGTTTTTTTTTTTTTTTTTTTAAATATTACAGACCCCAAACTTTTTTTAGAGTTTAGTGTGCATACAGACAAAAAGGTACTGTAATTACATAAAATTCTTACTCTGTATTTGCATAATTGTAGGTTGAAATATATTTTTTATATATTTTTGTAATTCAGTGTCAAAATGAATAATGTATTTGCATATCATGTGCACTCAAATAGTGAAATAAATTGTAATACTTAACAATGGTCATGGATTATGATTTATATCCCCACATGGGGGCACTAAAAACCTGAGATTTTCAGTTAGGTGTCAAATCAAGACTTGTTTACAGCCACTGTCAGGTGACTGACCTCCTCACCATTATTTCCCAGTTTCACAAAGGTTTAAGGCTAGTCCCAGACTAAAAAGCATGTTTTAGCGATCTCAACTGAAAATAACTTGCGCTGATATATCTTAAAATATTTCAGTGCAATTGTTTTGTCTCAAGATTCACACCAGTAATGTTTATTTCTAAGGCATTTTATAAAAGCTGCTTAAATATACAAATTTAACAAACGCCTAGTCCTGGCTTAAGCTAAGCTCTGTCTGTGAAACTGGGCCTGTATTTTTTAAACCAATATATTGTCATCTGTCTTTTTTATGAACAAACATATCTTGTCAAGCTACAACTTTTATTCTTATATTGATAGTTTTGTTGATGTGACAGGATCATTGATGTGATGTCTCGCTGCCAGAGGTGTAAAGTATTGGAGTAAATGTAACTAATTACTGTACTTGAGTATATTTTCGGATACTTTGAAGTTTTACTAAGTATCAAAGATATTAGCAACATTTAGTCTCTACTTCACTACATACTTTTCTGCAGCAATTTATTTCTGCTACAAAAGATGTGATATCGCCAACTACAGGGCACTGAAAGTACTATATCTTGTGCGTTTTGCCCTTACTCACCCAAACTTGTCAACAAGGCTACTTTACGTGAATGTGAGCTCCTTAGCAAGTAGTTGTGAATCACAGGTGTTTTATATGACTGCAGCTGGCAATGAGGCTGAAACACATCCAGTGCAAGAAGACTTTGGCTTTTTTATTTAATTTTTTAATTCAATTTTTAATTTTTTTTATTTATTTATTGCAATTTTGAGGTGTTCAGTTTTATTTTGGTTTTAGAAAATAAATGTGATTGCTCTCCTCATAAATAAGCTTTTATGTCACTTCCTGTCTCCCGTGGTGTTTGTAGTCAGTTTGTATCTTATCTTGTTCAGCTTATTAGCCTGCTGTATATATATATATATATATATATATATAGTGTTTCTTTAGTTCTTTGTGAGTTGTTGAATGTAATGGTTGTCTGTTTGCCTGCCATTCTGTTCTTTGTTCCCTTTGGTTTTTGGCTTATTGTTTGTTCTAGTTTTTCCATGAAATGCCTGCACATAGATCCTTGCCTCTGCCTGTTTTCCCCAGCTTTTCCACAACATTACAGTTTTTGACTGGGATGTCTCTTTGACTAGTGCATCTTTGAGCCTATATTTAGTATGAGTAAAATACTTAAGTACTGTTAAAATCAGATACTCTAAGACTTTTACTGAAGTTGTTTTGTAATTGGTGACTTCCAACTTGTAGTGGAGTAATTTTCACTGTAAGGTACCTGTTCTTTTACTCAAATATGGTTTTCTGGTATTCTTTGCACCTCTGCGCTGCTACACTAATGTTACCCGCATCAACCCAGGGATGCCAGAATGCATTTACATTACATTTACATTTAGTCATTTAGCATACATTTTTATCCAAAGCGACTTACAAATGAGGAGAATGGAAGCAATCAAAATCAACAAAAGAGCAATGATATGCAAGTGCTATAACAAGTCTCAGCTTAACGCAGTACACATAGCAAGTTTTTTAAATTTTATTAAATAGTAAAGAAAAAGAAAACAGAATAGAAAGAAAATAGAGCAAGCTTTTTTTTTAATAACTAAAACTTTGAGCAAAGCTCTCTCCTGTTTTACAGTTTTCTACAAGGAGCCCTTTTTGCATGGATGAAAAGACAGAGTACTTTGTAACCATAGCCCACCTTTCAGTCATCCACAATTACATCTACAATTAAAGGTATAGTTCTACAGTTAAAGGGTAAATTCTGATGACAGAACAATCCCTAGTTGAAATTGCAACTCAATTATTCTATAGAATTTAGGCACAAGTACAAGTTCGCTACTGGCTGAAGCAATGCTCTTTGACACATTTACAATGCAATAAAAGCAATAATGATACTAATGATAGATCAGCACATTACAAAAATGCTATTTTGCCATGTCTCATATGTTTCCTAACATTAAAGTCAGATGTTATTGGAATCTTCAGGGCCAGTTGAATGTCCTGCCTGTGATCTGATAGAACTTCTGGTTAAATGGATGGAAGAAGCGCTGCAGTTTTTCCTGGATGGAGGGATTTACATCTGGATGTATTCGGCCCTTACTGCCAGCCAGGCACTTGCTGAACATGAAGTTGAAGCGCAGACAGAAGAACCCACGTGTGGCATTGAAGTACAGATTGTACTGGCTGATTCGTGAAGGAAGGTTTAAGAATTGTTCAACCAGCTTAAGCTCTGGAAGTGGGTCTGTGATGAGGCGGTCTCCATCAACTATGTGAAACTGCTCAATGGGAAAGAACTTTAACCAATGTTCTAGGTACTTGGTATAGATGCTTGTCCGTACAGCCTTGTACTTTGTGTTCACCTCACAAGTGCTGGTATCAATCACAAGTTCCTCAAACTTGTTGTATGTTTTGTTCTTGTGCTCTTTGCCCTCTAGGACCTGTGTGTAGTCAGAAACAGTGCGGGTGGTGGGCTCACGCACAATCAACAGAAGTTTAATGGAGGAATTCATCTTAAAGATCCTCTCAGGAACCTCCTCAGTGATGAAATATGCAGGACTCTTCTCAATAGTTATTTGATGAAGAAAAGATAAGGGCATCTTTTTGAGGTACCAGTCAACACCACGATCATAGTTCTTGTCATTGTCAAAAAAGTGGACCTCCTGGGAGGCCTTGACAACAGCAGGGTGAAGACTGAGCATCTCCAGCAGTGCGCGTGTTCCACCTTTCCTCACCCCGATGATGATGGCTCTGGGCAGCTGCTTAATGAGGCGGTGCGTTCGCAGTTGCTCCCTTGTGCTGTTTCTCCTGTGCAGCTTGAGACCTAGAGCTTGTTTGTGCTGCAAGGTATGTAAAGGAATCTGCCTTGATGTATCTGCATTGGACAGTCTGTCCTTAATGGGGCAGATGAGGTGCAGTCTGCAATGAGATAAAAACATTTAGATATATAACCACCTAGTGTACAAGAGGTTTTATATCCCAAAAATTAATTTTAATTAAACCAGATTTTTATTTTTGTTGAACAAGTGTCACATTAAATCTGATTTGGTGACTTCTTCATGTACACAGGGATAAAGATACTTACAGTTGAATAAACACACTGGGGCTTGAGTTTCTCTGTGAATGAATAATTACCTGTCTAAAGTGCCCTCTCTAACCACCAGAAAGAAAAGACTGCCAAGCACCAAGCTACCCAGCACAAAGAACCTCTGCCTCAGCCACTGCTGCTGCTGCTGTGAAAAAAGCATCACCCTCCATCAACGGTCTTCCTCAGCCTGCATAGAGACACACACACACACACACACACACACACACATGTTGGTATATGTGGTTTATGGGGACTCTCCATAGGCGTAATGGTTTTTATACTGTACAAACTGTATGTGCTATTTGTAGTGTATTGGCTAAAGATATTGGAATAGTGAGGTTCCTTTAAGAGGACAAAAGACTGGGAGGGGTGTGACTAGACTAGGAGTTTCCGGTTGGTTCTAAGTGCTGGCTGAAGATGCATGTTCTGTTCTGCGTTGCATTGAATTCAGTAAAAGTTTCCATATTGCAACAGTCTCCTTCTGTCATTCAAGTATCTTACACTGGCGACGATTGGATTCGAACAGACTGTGTGCAGATAAGTCGATGAAGAAGCTGTAAAGGTGAACGAAATACACTGCTGTCTGCCTCACTGCGATCATGGCAATGCTCGGCAGTATCGAAGAGTTTGATGAATGCTCGAGTAATTCTTTTGAAGAATATATAGAAAGACTGGAATGTTTTTTCCATGCAAATGACATTGAGGACGACGCAAAGAAACGTTCCGTGCTGCTTAGTGTGTGTGGTGCAAAAACATATTCCACATTACGTTCAGTGCTCGCCCCAACGCAGCCCTCTACTGTGACTTATGCAAACATTGTAGCTGCGTTGAAACGCCACTACAGTCCAGCGCCGTCAGAGATCGTTCAGCGTTTTCAGTTTCACAATTGTAAGCAGAAAAGTAATCAAAGCATATCTAACTACGTTGCTGAGCTTCGACGTCTCTCTGTGCACTGTGCTTTTGGAGATCAGTTAGATGCAATGCTGCGTGATAGTCTCGTGTGTGGGGTTGTGGATGAAGCGCTACAGCGACGCCTACTGGCTGAACCCACGCTCACATTTAAAGAGGCAGAGGAAAAGGCATTAGCCGCCGAAACAGCATTGTTAAATGCTCGTCTACTTCGTCAACAACAACAACAACATGAATCACTGCCTCAAGATGATGTTCACTATGCAGCCCATACACATGCATCAGCACACAAAGTTGCAGCTACAAGTGAATATCAAAAACGTGATAAACCATGCTACAGGTGTGGCGGCCAGCACATTCCACAAGCCTGTAAGTTTTCCACTGCTGTATGCCATTATTGCAAAAAAAGAGGACACATTGCTCGGGTGTGTTCAACAAAGAATATACATAGTAGTGACAAGGATTCAGCTGGTATCACAGCGGAATGACATACAAACATTATAACTCACGATCAACAAAATGAGTACTCTGTTTACAGCTCCACTACGAAATCAAAAAAAAAAGGGGGCAGAAGCCATATTTGGCCACTGTGATACTGAACAAACAAGCACATACAATGGAAGTGGATTCAGGAGCAGCATGCTCCTTGATTAGTGAGCATACTTATCACTCACTGTGGCCCTCTCAAACCCCTGAAATGCATGCAGACAGTGGAGTACTAAAGCAGTGGTCACAAGCAACTTTGGACATGAAAGGAAAAATATTTGTTGAAGTAATGTACAAAGCGACGCAAAACACACTGCCGTTGTTTGTCATCAGGGGCCAGGGCCCTAGTCTGCTGGGACGGGACTGGTTTGATGCCCTTGGAATATCGGTTGAAGGAGTCCACAGAGTACAGCTTCAGTCCATAGAGGAAATACTGGCTGAATATTCTGAGGTATTTCAGAACATTGGGGTTTGCCGGATGCCCCCAATCTCAATTGACATTGATTCCACAATTACGCCACGTTTCTTCAAAGCCTGCGCAGTTCCTTTTGCTTTACGGCCACAGCTTGATGAGGAGCTGGATAAATTTTTGAACCTGTGCGGCATGCAAAGTGGGCCACGCCCATAGTGGCTGTAGCAAAAAAAGACAGAGGCTTGAGGATTTGCGGTGATTATCGCTGTACTGTCAATACGGCTGTTAAGCCTGATGTGTACCCCATACCCACAGCATCTGAACTGTTCTCAAAACTAGCAGGAGGAGTAGTTTTCACTAAACTTGATTTGAAACAAGCTTATCAGCAGCTTCCATTGGATGACAAAGCAGCCGACTTACTGACTATTAACACTCACCACGGACTTTTCCGGGCTCGGCGATTGCAGTTTGGAGTGTCAACAGCCGTTTCAATATTTCAAAGATTTATGGACACCCTGCTTGCAGGAATCCCAGGTGTCCAGCCGTACCTGGATGACATCCTAATTTCAGGCCGAACCGTGGAGGAACACAACGCATGGCTAAGGGCTGTACTGAAGTGCTTTGCTGAGGCTGGTTTGCGACTAAAAAAAGAGAAAAGCATGTTTGCAGCTGCCCAAGTGGAGTTTTTGGGGTTTCGGGTGGATAAGGATGGCATCAAACCAACCTGTGAAAAAGTGGAAGCTATCCAAAAGGCCCCGCCTCTACGGAACAAGACAGAGCTCCAGGCATTCTTGGGGCTTCTTAATTTTTACAGCTGTTTTCTTCCTAATAAGGCCACTGTCCTGGAGCCCCTGCGTCGCCTCCTTGACCAGTCCGCTACTTGGCAGTGGGGAGCGAAGCATGAGTCTGCATACGTTCAGGCGAAACAGTTGCTGCAAACGGATAAGGTACTGGCGCATTACGATGAAAAGAAGCCCCTGGCAGTGGTTTGCGATGCCTCGCCCTATGGGCTTGGGGCTTTATTGTTTCACTTGGAGCGTGATGGCCAGGAAAAGCCCATTTGCTTCGCCTCCAGAACAATGACCACCACTGAGCGGAATTATGCCCAGATCGATAAGGAAGCATTGGCGGTTGTTTTCGCTGTCAGAAAGTTTCACCAGTACTTAGCAGGCCGCCACTTTGTGATTTTTACGGACCATAAGCCCCTGCTTGGCCTCTTGCACCATTCCAAGCCAATGCCTGCCATCCTTTCACCACGGATGCTACGTTGGAGTTTGATCATTGGAGCGTATGACTATGAGCTGTTACAGACCTGGCAAGCAAATGGGCAATGCTGATGCCCTGAGTCGCTTACCTCTGCCTGCATCTGACGCAGTTACGCCACCACCGTTGGAAGTATTGCTACTGGAAATGGTGCCAGATGCGCCTATGCATGCTGAAAGGATTTCTAACCTTACACTTAAAGACCCTGTCATGTCACGTGTACTACGCTGGGTACTACATGGGTGGCCAGCTGACATACCAGATAGCCAGTTCAGACCATTAATTTCGCGTCGTCATGAACTCTCTGCGCATAAGAACTGTGTGCTTTGGGGAAACCGTGTGGTTGTTCCTAGCTCGGCACGGAGAGAGGTACTGGCTATGCTGCATGATGCACACCTGGGCATTGTACACATGAAGGGACTTGCAAGGAGTTATGTGTGGTGGCCGGGAATGGATGGAGATATAGAGGAAACTGTCAAGGTATGCAAAACCTGTCAGATGTCACGTCATGCACCCGCTAAGGCAAAAGTGCACCCTTGGGAGTGGACAACAAAAAGATGGTCCCGGCTGCACATTTACTTTGCTGGACCTTTCCAAGGCAAAGTATTCCTCATAGTGGTTGATGCGCACAGCAAGTGGCTAGAGGTGTCTCTGATGAGTTCCATGTCATCGTCAGCAGTTATTAACACACTGAGACTGCTTTTTGCAACGCATGGATTGCCGATGTCATCGTTTCAGACAATGGTGCTGCTTTCACATCCACAGAGTTTCAAGAGTTTGCAGACCGCAATGGTATTCGTCACGTCACTACAGCACCATATCACCCAAGCTCGAATGGTCAAGCTGAGCGCATGGTACAGACAACAAAGGAGGCCCTGTCTCGTATCACTCAAGGCGAATGGCAGACGCGACTTGCTCGTTTCTTGCTGTCACAGCACGTTACACCCAATTCATCAACTGGAAAAAGTCCTGCTGAGTTGCTCATGAATCGGCGACTGACCACTGCCCTGGATCGTTTACATCCTGACCATGGAGGTGATATGCTTCGCAAACAGGAGCTGATTGCTGAAAAATGCCCTGGCACTGTAAGAGAGTTTAGACCGCATGACTTGGTGTACATGAGAAGTTACACCAGGGATTCTAGGTGGATTCCGGGAGTCATCATTGAGGTCACATGCCCCTTGTCGTATAAGGTCAGGACCAGTGATGGGCAGGTGCACAGACGGCACATTGATCAGCTGCGGAACAGAGTGGTACCCTCAGTGGATCCATCAAGGCTCGAGTCAGATGGCTACACTGTCTCTCTACCAGAGCCCTCAGAGGCTGAAATGCCTGAATTACAGCCACTCGCAATAGAGCTGGAAAACCCTGGTGAGGAAATTGCTGGGGCCGAGAGTATGTCAGAGTCCCTTCCTTCTAGGAGGTACCCCGTGAGAGAGCATCGTCCGCCAAGAAGATTTTCAGATTTTGTTGACTGGGGGAAAGGGGTGTAGTGTATTGGCTAAAGATATTGGAATAGTGAGGTTCCTTTAAGAGGACAAAAGACTGAGAGGGGTGTTACTAGTTTTTCCCCGGGGGTTTCCGGTCGGTTCTAAGTGCTGGCTGAAGATGTATGTTCTGTTCTGCGTTGCATTGAATTCAGTAAAAGTTTCCATATTGCAACAGTCTCCTTCTGTCATTCAAGTATCTTACACTATTGTCCTACACCAACCCTACACCTAAACCTACCCCTTACAGGAGACAGTCTGCATTTTTAGATAAAAAAAAAAACACCATTTAGTATGTTTTTTAAGCCTTTTGATTTACGGGGACATAGGCAGTGTCCTCATAAACCACCTTCAAATTGTAATACCTCTGTCATACCCATGTCATTAAACAAATTTGTGTCCCCGTAAACCACATAAACATGCACACACACACACACACACACACACACATACATATAAACATGATTTATATATCCATATCTTTTCATTTACACATTGATTAAGAACCCACATTCATCAAAAGTCTGCATCTTTATCAGTTAAAGACACATTTCAAATAAGCACAGCATCGGAAGAGAAAATGCTTTTAAACACACAATAAATAATGTCTTACAAGTCATTAAATGCTGCAGCGTCGTTATAAAGGATGTCTTCTATAACACACACACACACACACACACACAGCTAATTCACTCACACATAAAGAATAATTTTACATTCACATTTATTAATTTACCAAACACTCTTATCTAAAAAACTTACAAAATGAGGAATATAACAAAGCAGTTCGGCAATAACATGCTTGCTCTGTTTTAGATCATTTGTAGAATTTGCAAATGCAGGAAGACTAGACAAGTCTGGCTAGAAGATTATTGCATTAATTCTGTCAGTCTAGAAATGACAAGAGCATGGATAAGCAGCATGCTCCATTAAGAAGAGCCTCTGTCTATAATTTTTGAAGTATATTGTGTTCATTACTCTCTCTTCTCTCCTCCTCACTATCATTGAAGCTGTCCTCATATTCTCTCTCTCTCTCTCTCTCTCTCTCTCTCTCGGACAGTTGGACTGGGACAAATGTCCTTCATTTGGACATGTCCTTGCCTTCCTCTATTTCATCTTATGGGGTAAATTGTTGTTATGTTCTATATCTTCATTGCACCCATCCATCCTGCTTCTGTTATTGTTCAGAAGATCCTACCGCCAATATAGTTGACTCTTATTTACAGGTAATCTTGGTGTCTGAGCTGGCGTGTAAGGGTGCATAAAGCTTCATTGACCTTCTCTCCCAATCAACTGACAGTTCTTCTGTAAAATACAATCAATTTAGGGTTGAGGCCATGTACAAATAACTAGCCATGCATAAATAATATTTAATTGTTATGCTAATGACACTCATATTTATGTCAGCAGATACCCTCACCATAAATTTACAATCACAGCTCTTACTACCTGCCTGGAAGAAATCAAGGTGTGGATGACAATTATCTTAAACTAAATGAATCAAAAACTAAATTTTACTTGTTGGCATGCCGTCTGCTTTGCATAAATGTAAGTCTCAAGCTGTTTACTGATTCAAACTTTTTGTCGCCATCATCACAAGTGCGTTATCTTGGTGTTGTTTTTGACTCCCAATCACCATTTGATTCTCATATTAAAATGCGCTTTTTCATGTTAGAAACATTGCTAGATTTCAACCGAGTTTTGTTTGATAAACAAATATTTAATTAAAAAATTTGACTCAATATCAAATTCTCTTCTAATATCATAGCTTTTCCAAACGATTTTAACTGTTGATTACAATAACAATTTTTTTTTAAATGTAAGAATATTAATGAGTATTACTTTTCATTATTAGAAATAAGAAAATAACTGAAATTATACCCCCCACCACTACTAAAACTTAACCGCTGAATTGCATCCAATTCGAAATGAAGCAATTTAAGGAAAGGCAAGAAACAGAAACTGGTGATGAAACAGAAGTAAGGAAGAGAGTGTGTGTGTGTGTGTGTGTGTCTGTCTGTCTGTGTCTGTCTCTCTCTGTGTGTGTGTGTGTGTGTGTGTGTGTGTGTGTGTGTGTGTGTGTGTGTGTCTGTGTCTGTGTGTGTGTGTGTGGGCGTAAGCAGTATGGAGTGATGCTGATGAGGTTGGAATAAAGTGACCTCATACTGCTCACATCAAAACACACCCACAAAACTGTCTCGTTTTCCTCTTAGATAATGGCTGTTCTGTATTTGATGGATCACTGAGCTGATGTTTACACAAAATGAGTCACACTATTAAACGCAATGACCTGCCATGGCTTCACTTAGACTGGGTTCCCATGACAGTTGTCCTTGATTTCACATTTAAAGGAGGAATGACATGCAGCCTAGCACATTTTCTGGAGGCTATCCTATAAGCCTCGGCATGGATGGCATGGTGTTCTCAACTCATAGCAGAAAAAAATCCTAAGTCCAGGCATTAGCTCTCTTTGGGTGGTGTTCCCTTTTATTATAAAAGTAGAAAATATATTTTTCATAAAATGGTACTTCACCCAGTGCTAATAAAGTGCTTTTGTTCTGTCTGATAAAGTGGGTGCTCACAGCTACGGTAAGAACCGTGTGTTCCCCACCATCCACACCTTTCCCTAACTAATTACCACACTTGTAAATATACCTAACTCCCAGTGACGTGCCACCCCCAGAGCAATACTCCCCCAAGTGGCTAAAATAGGTAATAACTAAATTAACTTATCTAAAAGGTGAATATACAGTAAATGGCTCCTACACCATCATCACAAGTGCGTTATCTTGGTGTTATTTTTGACTCCCAATCATCATTTGATTCTCATATTAAAATGCGCTTTTCATGTTAGAAACATTGCTAGATTTCAACCGAGTTTTGTTTGATAAACAAATATTTAATTTAAAATTTGACTCAATATCAAATTCTCTTCTAATATCATAACTTTTCCAAACGATTTTAACTGTTGATTACAATAACAATTTTTTGAAATGTAAGAATATTAATGAGTATTACTTTTCATTATTAGAAATAAGAAAATAACTGAAATTATACCCCCCACCACTACTAAAACTTAACCGCAGAATTGCATCCAATTTGAAATTAAGCAATATAAGGAAAGACAGGCAAGAAACAGAAACTAGTGATGAAACAGAAGTAAGTAAGCGTGTGTGTGTGTGTGTGTGTGTGTGTGCGTAAGCAGTATGGAGTGATGCTGATGAGGTTGGAATAAAGTGACCTCATACTGCTCACATCAAAACTGTCTCGTTCTCCTCTTAGATAATGGCTGTTCTGTATTTGATGGATCACTTAGCTGATGTTTACACAAAATGAGTCACACTATTAAACGCAATGACCTGCCATGGCTTCACTTAGACTGGGTTCCCATGACAGTTGTCCTTGATTTCATATTTAAAGGAGGAATGACATGCAGCCTAGCACATTTTCTGGAGGCTATCCTATAAGCCTCGGCATGGATGGCATGGTGTTCTCAACTCATAGCAGAAAAATCCTAAGTCCAGGCATTAGCTCTCTTTGGGTGGTGTTCCCTTTTATTATAAAAGTAGAAAATATATTTTTCATAAAATGGTACTTCACCCAGTGCTAATAAAGTGCTTTTGTTCTGTCTGATAAAGTGGGTGCTCACAGCTACGGTAAGAACCGTGTGTTCCCCACCATCCACACCTTTCCCTAACTAATTACCACACTTGTAAATATACCTAACTCCCAGTGACGTGCCACCCCCAGAGCAATACTCCCCCAAGTGGCTAAAATAGGTAATAACTAAATTAACTTATCTAAAAGGTGAATATACAGTAAATGGCTCCTACACCATCATCACAAGTGCGTTATCTTGGTGTTATTTTTGACTCCCAATCATCATTTGATTCTCATATTAAAATGCGCTTTTTCATGTTAGAAACATTGCTAGATTTCAACCGAGTTTTGTTTGATAAACAAATATTTAATTTAAAAATTTGACTCAATATCAAATTCTCTTCTAATATCATAACTTTTCCAAACGATTTTAACTGTTGATTACAATAACAATTTTTTTTGAAATGTAAGAATATTAATGAGTATTACTTTTCATTATTAGAAATAAGAAAATAACTGAAATTATACCCCCACCACTACTAAAACTTAACAGAATTGCATCCAATTTGAAATTAAGCAATATAAGGAAAGACAGGCAAGAAACAGAAACTAGTGATGAAACAGAAGTAAGTAAGCGTGTGTGTGTGTGTGTGTGTGTGTGTGTGCGTAAGCAGTATGGAGTGATGCTGATGAGGTTGGAATAAAGTGACCTCATACTGCTCACATCAAAACTGTCTCGTTCTCCTCTTAGATAATGGCTGTTCTGTATTTGATGGATCACTTAGCTGATGTTTACACAAAATGAGTCACACTATTAAACGCAATGACCTGCCATGGCTTCACTTAGACTGGGTTCCCATGACAGTTGTCCTTGATTTCATATTTAAAGGAGGAATGACATGCAGCCTAGCACATTTTCTGACACATTTACTCCTACAGTGTGAATGCCATCATGGGTCTTTTTTCAAACACTGGTTTAATAGGAAATTATCTGATTGGATCAATAAGTAAACATCAACCAACCAGTCAGTGTTTTTTTTTTTTTTTTTTTTAAATCTGAACTCTTACAACGCAAAAAACAATTGACTTTACGAGTGATGTGCATGTGGTGACCTACAGTGGTAGTAGCACTTACTTAGTCTTTAGTCGTGTGTCTTGCTGTACAAAGTTTGTGTAAGACTTCTGTGTTAAAGTTAATTACTTATTACTAGATTTTTTTTTTTTGTCAAGTTTAACTCATCCAAGCTAAATGGATGTGTTGATTATAGTCCTGCTGTGGGCTTTATTCCTCCTTCCTTCATGTTCAAATTATTCACGTCAAACGAACAGTGAGGCTCCAGTATGGTAGAGAGTTCAGCGGCACTGGCCTTACAAAATTTGTTACTCCATGGACCAAAGCACACTGTGTGGAAACGGTGTTCATAACTACTCAGCGCGTCATGCAATTGGTCCATAATTACCCCAGCTCAGGTTATCCAGGTATCACTGCCACTATCCAGCTCATCTCCAACCATTTCTGGTGGCCTACACTCCAACCTGATACTATTAACTTTGTTCACAACTGTACCATCTGTAACATCACCAATACCTGCCATCAGCGTCCTTGCAGGCCTTCTTCAGCCACTTCCGGGTCCTCGAGGCCCATGGTCACACATTGCCGTAGACTTTGTTACATATCTCCCAATTCCAGAAACCATACCACCATCCTCACTGTAATAGATCGTTTCTCCAAGGCATGCTGTCTCATACCACTAACTAAACTCCCTACTGCATTTGAAACCACGGAGGTTCTTCTGGAACAGGTCTTCCATTTCTACGGACTCCCTGAGGATATAGTTTCGGACCATGGCCCTCAGTTCACTTCTCGTGTCTGGTCTGCTTTCTGCCAACACCTTAACATCAACATCAGCTTCACCTCCGGATATCACCCGCAGTCTAATGGTCAGGTCGAATGACTAATTCAAGAACTTACCTGCTTCCTTCGTTCCTAATGCCATCAGAATGATTGGAGTCACTTCTTACTATGGGCAGAATACGCACAGAACTCCCTCCGCAAACCATTTACTGGCCTCACGCCCTTTCAATGTGTGCTCGGCTCTCAACCACCCCTGTTTTCCTGGTCTGGAGAGCCCTCAGAGCTCCCTGCCATCAATAACTGGCTACAGAGGAGCGAGGACACCTGGAACGTAGCTCATGTACACCTTCAATGAGCCATCCGCAGGGTCGAGAACTCTGAGTTTATGTTAATAAAGCTGTAAATGGATTCTCACTCAACAGACCCATCATTACACTGGGTGCCAGCATGGGCAGCGCTAGGGAGGGGCTAGCAGGTGCTCCAGCACCCCCAAGAAAAACCAAAGCACCCCCATAGCACCCCCATAAAAAATGAAATAAAGTAAAAACATTTGACTCATTACACATGCATAACTACTGCAATGCAATACAACGTGACGTAATTTGCAGTCGCACATTTCGTGATGTCAGCATTTTATTTTAAAAATGGATCGGTTCCTTGTGCCAAGTAGGCCTGCCTCCGACTAAAGATTTTTCTAGTCAACTAGTTGCACGCAGGGCCGGCACTAGCAGAGCAGGCAGTTGCCTAAGGCCTCCATAACACCTGTACATTACACCATAACATCATCACCTATATGCTAGTCCTCCAGTCAAGACAGGCAGAAAAATATTAGTCTCATTGTTCGTTGGATATACAGTGCCATGAAAAGGTTTTTGCCCCCTTCCTGTTTTTTTTTTTTTTTTGCATATTTGTCACACTTAAAAGATTCAGATCATCACATAAATTTTAATATTACACAAAGCTAATGCAAGTAAATACAAAATGCAGTTTTTAAATTATGATTTCATTTATTTAGGGAAAAAAGCTGTCCAAACCTACCTGGCCCTACGTGAAAAATTAATTGCCCCCTCCTGTTAAATCATGAAATAACTGTGATTAACCACATTATTTTAGAAAGCTGAGTTAAATTTCACTAGCCAAACCCAGGCCTGATTACTGCCAAACCTGTTGAATCAAGAAATCACTTAAATAGAACCTGTCTGACAAAGTGAAGCATGCTTAAAGAGCAACACATCATGCCGCTATCTAAACATTTACATTTACATTTAGTCATTTTGCAGACGCTTTTATCCAAAGCGACTTACAATTTGGGGAACACATGAAGCGATTCATCTTGAAGAGGCAATTCGACAAAGGAAGTGCTTGTAACACCAAGTCTCAGGCATTGTTTAAATAAGTACAAGCTAGCAAGGGAAGGAATAAGTAAGGAGAAAGATTTTTTTTTTTTTTTTTATGTGTAGGTTGAAGTCAAGTAGTGTCGAAAGAGATGAGTTTTCAGCTGTTGCTTGAAGATTGACAGGGATCCAGTACTCCGAATATGGGTGGGAAGATCATTCCACCAGCCAGGAATGGTGAACGAGAATGTTCTGGAGAGTGATTTTGAGCCTCTTTGTGATGGTACCACGAGGCGTCGCTCACTAGCAGATCTCAGATTTCTGGAGGGGATGTAGATTCTTAATAGTGAGTGCATGTAGGCGGGTGCTGAGCCTGTGGTTGTTCTATGAGCAAGCATCAGTGTCTTGAACTTGATGCGAGCTGCGATTGGTAGCCAATGCAATGAGATAAAGAGAGGTGTAACATGGGCTCTTTTGGGTTCCTTGAAGACCAGTCGTGCCGCCGCATTCTGAATCATTTGTAGAGGTTTGACTGTGTTTGATGGAAGTCCAGCCAGAAGAGCATTGCAGTAGTCCAGCCTAGAAATGACAAGGGCCTGGACAAGAAGTTGTGCAGCATGCTCCGTCAGAAAGGGCCTGATCTTTCTGATGTTGTGTAGTGCAAACCTGCAAGATCGAGCAGTCTTTGCAATGTGGTCTTTGAAGGTCAGCTGGTCATCAAAGATTACACCAAGATTTCTGACCGAAGTTGATGGGGTAATTGTTGATGAACCTAACTGGATCGTGATGTCATGCTGTAGAGTTGGAGCGGCAGGAAAGACAAGAAGCTCAGTCTTTGCCAGGTTGAGCTGGAGGTGATGTTCTTTCATCCATGCCGAGATGTCTGCCAGGCAACCTGAGATCCTTGCAGCTACCGTTGGATCATCTGGTTGAAAAGAGAGATAGAGCTGTGTGTCATCAGCATAGCAGTGGTAGGAGAATCCATGTGCCTGTATGATGGGACCCAGTGATGTAGTGTATGTGGAGAAGAGGAGGGTCCAAGAACCGATCCCTGAGGAACCCCAGTGACCAGTGTATGTGCTTTGGATACCTCCCCTCCCCAGGCCACCCTGAAAGACCTACCAGTGAGATAGGATTCAAACCAGCGAAGTGGAATTCCAGCGATGCCCAGTGATGAGAGAGTGGAGAGGAGTATCTGATGATTGACAGTGTCAAACGCGGCAGATTAAAGAACAGATGAGAAACAAAATAGTTGACATGTATCAATCTGGAAAGGTTATAAAGCCATTTCTAAAGCTTTGGGACTCCAGTGAACCATGGTCAGAGCCATTATCCACAAATGGAGAAAACTTGGAACAGTGGTGAACATAGACGTTGGAACAGGGGGCGGGGAGGGCAATTTTGAAATGTGAAGCTTAAATCAAACACATTTAATTCAGATTCTGTATTTATTTATATATATATATATATATATATATATATATAAATAAATACAGAATCTGAATTAAAATGTGTTTGATTTAACTACATTTCAAAATGTTGTGTCATAAAATTTCTTGTTTTTAAGCAAATGTTGAATTTAGCCAGAGACAGGCGTGCTCAGAGCTGTCATATATCACAACGTTTCAGTGTTTTCAACCACATACTGTTTATTTTAGGTTTCAGACATATAAATGCACATAAGTACTAAAAAAACAATGCATTTAGAGTTTGTAAAATACACACTGATGTCTGTGGAAGAGGTAATAATAATCCTTTCCATTATAATTCGACACGTTTTATTCATATCAGATACACATTGTGTAAGTAACTTTAATGTTTACTCTATTCTTCTCCCAGTTCACCAGCCACTTACTTTTAAGTATTTCAGGAGAAGTGCATGAATTCACGTGTTGTAAATCCAACAGATCCGATTCTCTGAACTGCGTCTGCGGCACAAACTAACATCGCGGTGCCCATCGCGCATACAGCTCGACTAACGCGATCGTTATAAAGGTGTTTAAACAACAATACACTTCCACTTGCATGTATTTGACAATCGGAATATCAGATATTTCATGCCATAGTTAACACATTTGTGAATATTCTGAATAAAAAAGGAAAAATGACAT
Organism: Onychostoma macrolepis; assembly: GCF_012432095.1. Taxonomy (NCBI): domain Eukaryota; kingdom Metazoa; phylum Chordata; class Actinopteri; order Cypriniformes; family Cyprinidae; genus Onychostoma; species Onychostoma macrolepis. Next base: position 817,247 of record NC_081174.1, read on the forward strand.
AAAAGCAGTTTAAGCAGATCATCATTCATTCAGCGCTGTTGCTGCTGCGGTGTGTCACGTGACAAGCAATGACGCGTCACCATGGAAACCATAAAGTGACACATTCTAAATAACGGTCCCCCCCCCCCCCTCAAGAATCCCGCCCCCCCTCTCAAAATATAGTTCCCACGTCCCTGGTGGTGAACCTTCCCAGGAGTGGCCGGCCTACCAAAATTATTCCAAGAGTGCAATGACGACTCATCCGGGAGGTCAAAAAAGAACCCAGAACAACATCTAAAGAACTGCAGGCCTCACTTGCATCAATTAAGGTCAGTGTTCATGATTCAACAATAAGAAAGAGACTGGGAAAAAACAGCATCCATGGGAGAGTTCCACCCATCTCGATTATCCCCAAGACTTTTGGCCAAATATTCTGTGGACTGATGCAACAAAAGTTGAACTTTTTGGAAGGTGTGTGTCCCGTTACATCTGGCATAAAACTAACACAGGATTTCATAAAAAGAACATCATACCAACAGTCAAACATGGTGGTGGTAGTGTGATGGTCTGAGGCTGCTTTGCAGCTTCAGAACCTGGATGACTTTCCATAATTGATAGAACCATGAATTCTGCTCTCTATCAGAAAATCCTGAAGGAGACTGTACGGCCGTCAGTTTGTGACCTCAAGCTCAAGTGCACTTGGGTTATGCAGCAGGACAATGATCCGAAACACACCAGCAAGTCCACCTCTGAATGGCTCAAGAATAACAAAAGTAAGATTTTGGGGTGGCCAAATCAAAGACCGGACTTAAATCCGATTGACATGCTGTGGCATGACCTTAAACAGTCCTTTCATGCTCGAAAACCCTCCAATGTGGCTGAATTAAAACAATTATGCAAAGCAGAGTGGGCCAATATTCATCTACAGCGATGTGAAAGACTCATCGCAAGTTATTGCAAATGCTTGATTGCAGTTGTTGCTGCAAAGGGTGGCACAACCAGTTATTAGATTTTGGGGGCAATTACTTTTTCACATAGTGCCAGACAGGTTTGGGCAGCTTTTTTCCCTTAATAAATGAAATAATCATTTCAAAACTGCATTTTGTATTTACTCGGGTTATCTTTGTGTAATATTACAATTTGTTTGAAATAAGCAAAAGATAAAAAATAAAAAAAACAGGTAGGGGCAAAAAACTTTTCATGGCACTGTAAGTAAAAATATAAAAATTTTAAAATTAAATCTTGTATAATTAAAAAGGTTAGGAATAATATTTGTTTCTAGTGCTTTTTATTGGGGCCTTTAATAGCCTAGAGAAATGCACCTATATGGACTACATAATCAGAGAAGATTTGTTTTTTATTTTCCTTGGTTTGTTTAATAGTAGACATTTCAAGCTTTCTGTAGATTTATTTCTTATGTCTGTGAGCCGGTTCATTGTGATGCGCTCCATTCACGGAGACTGCATGAAAAGTAACTTCCCTGATAGCAACAGACTCCGGAACGGATCCGCAAAACGGGTCCGTATCGGAGTCCACTTGCACAGCACAGCGAATCTGGAACAGATAAGGATTATGGATCCGTTCCAGACCCTATCCGTATCCGTATAATTAAGAGACTAATTAAATGATGATTGTGCATTAGTGATGAACACCTGCTGTTACTGAGAATTACAGAGGATCGGATGTTGATGTTTTATTGGATAAAATGATACCACCATCATGGAGATCAGTGCTTGCTTTAGTTGGGCTCTTGACTCTTGACTTCCTGTGTTTGTAGCAATGTATGTGCTGTTGTAAAGCAGAGCAGAGCAGAGCAGAGCTGTGCGCAACTGTTAGTAGTTTTCATATGATGAGATAATCATCAGGTGCTGACATGTTTACATCCAATATATATATATATATATAAAAACAAAATTGTGTTTTTTTTATTTATGTGTTCAGGTTTTGAATAACCAATCCTGTGAAACCACAGTATGCAGTGAAATTACTGCTGTTATAGTGAATGAATTTTAAATCTATGTAATGCATATAAATATTTAAACTCCAGATACTATTTAGACACACAGAGACATCGAGAACCAGCATTTGAATCTCAACAATCGTGACTATCAACAAAATGCTGCAATCCATGCTGGGTAACACCATAGTAAAAACTCCCATCATGCACTGCGGTATGAATAATAATTGTCACCACTGTTGAGGATCGAATTATAAGTGTTCATGTCTAAAAGCCTGAGCGATATAGTCCTTTTTTTCAATATTTAATCTTTATGATGGCATTTGTTCAATAGTACATTTTTGAAGTTCTGTAATAGCTGACTGTCAGTCAATAAACCAAAGAGAGACACCTTCATGATGTTCATTCAAGTGACATAAAAGCCAAAAGTGTAAGCTTATCTGTTCCCTCAAGCTTTTACTTCAGCAATGCACAAATGTTTGTTGTGAAACAATATTGCAATTGCTTAAAAGCAATTATTAGTTATTAAAAGGGCATTTTATCCAATAAAACATAAACATCCGATCCTCTGTAATTCTCAGTAACAGCAGGTGTTCATCAGTAATGCACAATCATCATTTAATTAGTCTCTTAATTATCTCATTAACTTTAACTCTTTGAGGACTTGGGATTTGATTTGAGACTTGCTCGTGACTTGAAAGGAATGACTTGGTTCCTCCTCTGGTGAAATCAGCTGCTGAGTTCATGGGTGGAATAAACATATGGTAGGACTTTTACTTTCTGACCCCTGGACTTTACACCTCTGTCTGTAATATATCTGCCTGTTTTACACTCTTTGGCCACCAGGTGGTATTGTGAGCAAATGCAGGCTCCAGAAATTAACCCTTTTGTGGACCACTTGGCCGAAAAGCTGAAAAGCTTAATTAGGCTTCATGAAGCTTCATTTGCCCATCCCTAGTACACACCCACTTAATGAACGGATCCAGTTCGGATCCGGGCCGGATGAGCTACTTCATCAGCGGGTCCGGATCGGATCCGGGCAGGATGAACCGCTTTAATAGCGGATACGGATAGGGTCGGGAACGGATCCGGTCCAGATCCGTAATCCTTATCTGTTCCGGATCCGCTGCGCTGTGCAAGTGGACTCCAATACGGATCCGATTTGCGGATCCGTTCCGGAGTCTGTGGTACCTCCGGGGCGAATCCGATCCGGAGTCATTTTGCTGTCTGGGTTAGTTAGCTAGTTTCAGTTTAGTAGCTTGTTTTTTTTATGTTCAGAGTTGAAATTTTTATTTTAATGTTTTGTTGATTGTCGCCATGGTTTGTTGTTGGTTTATATGAGTGTTGATGTCTAAGTGTTGATGTCTAAGATGTTTAAGGCCACTTTGAAAGACATTATCTGTTCATCTTCTTACAATGATTATAACTGCATTTGTTTCATAGAAAGCAAGTTAGTCCCTTACGGAATAAAAATATATTTTCATTTATTTATGATCAATATATTCCCTTACGCAAAGAAAATATCCTTATTTTTATTAAAATTTCCTTATATATATGATCAATATATTCAATTATTTAATGGCATATTGAAAATACACATTAATATTTTGTACAATATATTGAATAATACATAAGGAATTGCTGCTTTCATATATTGAAGGACATGACAATATATTCACTTTTATATCATAATTTGTATGTAATTTTATATTCTATAATGCACTTCACAACATAAAGATGCACATGTGATAAGAGACAGTATACTGTGTGTGTATAAATATATTGAACATATTTACTCATGCAGTATATTCCACATATATGGAAATATATAATGTAATATTTCGTGAATTTTATGATTATTTACATTTCATATATAGCTAGTCAACAATAGCAGTTGTATGTTCATCATTTTATGTATGCATAATGTAGGATATAAGCTAATTATCTGGATGTTGCTTATGTTGAGAACATTAGAAGAACTACTTGCAAGCTCATTTTAAATTATGATAATTTCGGCTGCATTTAAATAAAGCATAGTCATATTTTTGTGTCTATATGTCAAGAAAACTGCTGTTATTCAAAACGAACGTGTTGACTGTAAGGTCAGGCCTACATGTAATGCTGGTATTCATATGTGTCAACATTAATCCCGTATTCTGTCTCCTTTGAGAATAATTGTTCATTTACTACCCAGAAGACATGCAATACCTGTTCGGCATCGTCCTTGGCATAAGGCTATCCGGGGAAGAAAGCACAGGCGCGCAGGTTGCGATGGGTCAGTACGTTTCAGTATCAGCAGTGTCCCGCCTCCGGAGGGTTTTGGACAGTTTTTCCAGTTTGTCAACGAGTAAACGTCAACATAATCCCACTCATCATACACAACATCTGACACAATCGCATGTGGGGGAAAAAAACGCTATTCTACAATCGTAAAGTCTTCTGTTACTCTTTGTAAAGCGCCAGATGAAAGACAAAATATTTAAATTCCCGAGACCGTGTGAAGGAAACAACACCGCTTTCTTGTCCCAGGAAGAAGTAATTAAAAACCGCCAATACTCTCACTTGTTCTCGTTTAAAGATACTTATTTTTTAGCGTGTCTGTAGGGAAGACTGTTGTGGGTGCGCCCATAGAGGCCATCAGCTAATTAAAGAGCGATGATCTGAGCTCCAGCCTTGCGCGGCGTGAAGAGGACGGAAGATGATCGGGAAACAGAGGCGGCGTCCTGGCTCTAGCTGATTCAGAACAACTGGACTCTGGTTTTTAATGAAATCTCGCCCTCTTCTGTCGATAGTCCGTTACAAACAGAGTAAAACTGAAAATATGGCAAAGCATACACTTGACCATTCCTCACTCAGTCTATTTAGGACATTCTTAAAAAAGAAAAAAAAAAAAGAAAAGAAAAAACTACTAACTGATCTAACTGAACTGTTGAATAGCCTATATATAGGCCTATATAGCTATATTGATGTATATATACAGTGGGTATGGAAAGTATTCAGACCCCCTTAAATTGTTCACTCTTTGTTATATTGCAGCCATTTGCTAAAATCATTTAAGTTCATTTTTTTTCCTCATTAATGTACACACAGCACCCCATATTGACAGAAAAACACAGAATTGTTGACATTTTTGCAGATTTATTAAAAAAGAAAAACTGAAATATCACATGGTCCTAAGTATTCAGACCCTTTGCTCAGTATTTAGTAGAAGCACTCTTTTGATCTAATACAGCCATGAGTCTTTTTGGGAAAGATGCAACAAGTTTTTCACACCTGGATTTGGGGATCCTCTGCCATTCCTCGTTGCAGATCCTCTCCAGTTCTGTCAGGTTGGATGGTAAACATTGGTGGACAGCCATTTTTAGGTCTCTCCAGAGATGCTCAATTGGGTTTAAGTCAGGGCTCTGGCTGAGTTGTTGTGAAGCCACTCCTTCGTTATTTTAGCTGTGTGCTTAGGGTCATTGTCTTGTTGGAAGGTAAACCTTCGGCCCAGTCTGAGGTCCTGAGCACTCTGGAGAAGGTTTTCGTCCAGGATATCCCTGTACTTGGCTGCATTCATCTTCCCCTCGATTGCAACCAGTCGTCCTGTCCCTGCAGCTGAAAAACACCCCCACAGCATGATGCTGCCACCACCATGCTTCACTGTTGGGACTGTATTGGACAGGTGATGAGCAGTGCCTGGTTTTCTCCACACATACCGCTTAGAATTAAGGCCAAAAAGTTCTATCTTGGTCTCATCAGACCAGAGAATCTTATTCAGGTGTTTTTTAGCAAACTCCATGCGGGCTTTCATGTGTCTTGCACTGAGGAGAGGCTTCCGTCGGGCCACTCTGCCATAAAGCCCCGACTGGTGGAGGGCTGCAGTGACGGTTGACTTTCTACAACTTTCTCCCATCTCCCGACTGCATCTCTGGAGCTCAGCCACAGTGATCTTTGGGTTCTTCTTTACCTCTCTCACCAAGGCTCTTCTCCCCCGATAGCTCAGTTTGGCCGGACGGCCAGCTCTAGGAAGGGTTCTGGTCGTCCCAAACGTCTTCCATTTAAGGATTATGGAGGCCACTGTGCTCTTAGGAACATTAAGTGCAGCAGAAATTTTTTTGTAACCTTGGCCGGATCTGTGCCTTGCCACAATTCTGTCTCTGAGCTCTTCAGGCAGTTCCTTTGACCTCATGATTCTCATTTGCTCTGACATGCACTGTGAGCTGTAAGGTCTTATATAGACAGGTGTGTGGCTTTCCTAATCAAGTCCAATCAGTATAATTAAACACAGCTGGACTCAAATGAAGGTGTAGAACCATCTCAAGGATGATCAGAAGAAATGGACAGCACCTGAGTTAAATATATGAGTGTCACAGCAAAGGGTCTGAATACTTAGGACCATGTGATATTTCAGTTTTTCTTTTTTAATAAATCTGCAATCTGCAAAAATGTCAACAATTCTGTGTTTTTCTGTCAATATGGGGTGCTGTGTGTACATTGAGGAAAAAAAATGAACTTAAAATGATTTTAGCAAATGGCTGCAATATAACAAAGAGTGAAAAATTTAAGGGGGTCTGAATACTTTCCGTACCCACTGTGTGTGTGTGTGTATATATATATATATATATATATATATATATATATATATATATAGCTGCTATAGTTCTAGGGCTACTATATAAGTTAACTTATCACGGCATGGAAGTGTTCAGCCATTTCTATCGCTAACTTGCATATTTGCGCATACATTTGAATCCCCAACTTTAAACCTTATTCTTAAATCTTTTGCAGGGTAGGCTATATATATATATATATATATATATATGACTCATAATTTTAAAGTGCACCTCTTTACATTTAGAGGTAACTGGAAATTAAAGAAAATTGGTCTTAATTTCACATACATTTTACTTCTCACAATGGCTGAATATAAGTTCTCTTTACAGGTTCTGGGAAACGTTGTAATAAACAATTCCTCAAAATCTGAGCATTTTTTTTTTAATCAACAAAGGATACATTTTCTATTGTAAGATCATGTACTTTAGGTAGGGTGAATGTGAACCGATCAAGTAGCCTATAAGTGAAAATAATTTTTGATGTTGACATAACTGAAACTAATTACCAGCATGCTTTGCATGGAACTCCAGACTACTCACACTGTATTCTTCTTTTTCTTTCACTTTTCTCAAAGAAAATATTTTAGTTATTGTTCAAGAAAATCAATTTCTTTGAGGAAAAAACATCAACCTTATAGAAATCAATTACCCCTCAATCATACAATTATTCAATTTCTTCATTCAGCATGCTTCTGTTTTCCAAATAAAACCAAATAATTAACACATAAGATGAAGTCAACATGCACACGTAAATTGGATGAAGCCCATGTGCATTAAGTAGGCTTTATGTTTAATTTAACTGATACTGAAAACTGCCCCAACACACAAGTTTTATCCTTACAGTTTTTTTATTTAATGCTGAAAACATCACAGAATCACATGAAATGTCTGATTCGACACCTGTATTTTTTTTTTCGAGATTACTGATTTTGGGAACAGAACGAAACCCAGCAGGCACACCACATCATAAGACGTCGATATTTGGTTAAATTTTGGTTGCAACGTCGGTTGACCAAAATTCAATGTAAATTCAACGTCTAATGTCAATGTTAAAATGATGATCAATACCGATGTCAGCTGACGTTGAGATTTTGTTGTTTTTAGGTTGTGCAACCAAAATACAACGCTAAGTCAACGTCAAATTGACGTTATATATTGACATCAACCCGATTTTCATTTTCAACCAAAATGCAACATCTGTCCGACGTCATGTCCAACGTCAACTTGACGTTACATAGACGTCTGGTGCCTGCTGGGATGAAACACCATTAATTAGCCACTCTAAAATTCGTGTGTATTGCGACCCACAGGGACCCGATGTGAGATCCACCAGTTAGAGAGTTTCCTGGATATTAATCAATTTATTATTATTTTTTTTTTTATATTAGTTTTAAAGTTGAAGAATAGAGAATATCTTGTGTTTTTCTGTGGGTGCTCAGCCATTGATCGGCGCCTATATTAACAGTTTTATTTTTTAGTTTATAACCCTAAATCTTAATTTCTTTTATCTTCTTAAAAACAAAACTCTCAGCTAAATTAGCCCCTCCTCCAAACTACATAAACTATCCCTGCATCCCAATGTTCATACTATCCATCCTAAATAGTATGTGAGATTACAATAAGTGTGTCCCAAAACATAGTATGTTGAAAGGAGTATGCCAAAAGTCCCTGGATGGTCTACTATTTCAGGTCGATTTTTGTGCACACTCTAATGGCTAAAATTGCCCACAATCCATTGCGCTTTGGTGAAGGATTATTACAAACACGAATAAAATGCGTTAAAAAACTACAAACGTGGCGGATGCATGCGATCAACGGTTAGGTAGAGAGGTTTACAAAAAGAGGTTTGAGTTACTAATAATGAACATTTAACCTGGGAAAAAAAATATTTATTTATTGTTATATTTCATCTGCAACAGCAATGTGAACTTTTATAAACATCCGTTTGGTCGTTAACTTTTAAATTCATCATTATGCACAAAATATGAGCAGAGTTATATGCATGAAAGACCCCTCGACTGGCAGATCAACAAGCTACTTCTTTTCTCTCCAGTCCGGTAGGAAGGTACATTAAATTAAATGTGGAGGATGTTAACTGTGACAAGATGATTGACAGGCCAGTTTACAGTGACAGGGTGCGTGTATGCGACAGAGCGGTCCATTCAGTTTTGTGACGTGTTAGTATGTCCCAAAGCTTGTGTAGTAGCTCTTCTACTACACACTCAAAAGTGTGTACTTTTTCTTCACCAAAAGAGTACACACTTTAACGGCGTAGTATAAGTAGGCACATTGGGACGCAGCAACTGTTTTTTTTTTTTGCACCCAAATTTTTGCAAAAACATTTCACTCTTTCCACTGCATTCTTTACATTGTTAAAATCCTCTACTCAGTGGATATCCTTGCCTTATCGATCCTATGACTTCATGATCTTATGAGAAAATAAAAAAATAAAATTAATGAATCGAATGAATAAATGCCTTCTACCCAAATGCCTTCTCAAAATATCTACTGCTGTGAATTATCAGTGTTCAGATTTGACACTCGGCTGTGTCCCAAATCGCACCCTACACCCTCATTTACTGTTCCCCATATGGGTTTACTAACATAATCCACCTGACAGAGAGAATCCAGACCCTGATGAACACCTGCTGTTAACAAGCAAAATCACTGAAAAAAAAAGAGAAACAACAACAGAAAAAAAGAAAACAAAAGAACTATGACTGAAAATAAAAGATCAATCACTCGAGATCTCAGCAGCATTACTAGCTTCACTTATTATTAACATGTTTGACTATTTCTGTCGGTTTAGTTCTCAATGAGAATTATTGAGATTTAGATGTTGACGGTTTATTGAAAACGGACTCATTTGAAATCACCATCAACAGGAACAGTGCTTCACAGTGTTTCATGAAGAATCAGCATATGAATCTCAACAATGGTGACATTAAAAGTTTTAATGTCGCAATGCATGCTGGGTACCAACACAGGACAAAACTGTCCATGACTCCCAGCATGCATTGTAAGTTAAATCACCGTTGCTGAGATTCATATGCAATAATATAACCATTACAGTTTTAATGGTTTTGCTAAATTGAATTAGTTTTAAGAGATTTTTTTATTTTTTTATTTTATTTTCGTGAGCTCAAATGTGAAACGTTTGGAGAACTAAAATGCTTACGTTATAAATATTAGTTTAGAAATGTAAATGACAGAAATGAAATTTTATTTTAATGCATTACAGTAACATTCTGTAAAGTAAAATTAACAGTAAACTACAGGCAAATGTGTTGCCAGTATTTTACTGTTAGTTCACATGACATAGTTTTTACTGTGTTTAGAATTACAGTGTAGTAAAAACTAATTAAACAGTGCTTTAGGGGAAGCTGCTGCCAGTGAATTACTGCAAATTTACACTAAAAAGAAAGATGGAGAGAAGATGAAAGGGACTAGCCATATTTAAAAAGAAGTGTAGTATTTTCAAAGTTCTTTAATCATTTCTGTTCTCACTTTTCCCCTAAATCAAATAAGAATTTTGTACATTGTACATTTACATTATACCATACTCTGTCTGAATACTGGATTCCGATTTTTGGCAGGTATGTAATAAAACCATTTAATGCACAGGTAGTTAAAAGTCAGTTTAAGCATTCTATATTAATGCGATGCTTTAATTGATGCACACAAACCCACACACATCACTCGCACACACAAACACACACAGAGAGAGGTGGAGAGAGAGAGTAGGAGATCACTCTGTTTGCGCGCACACACACACAAACTTGTCAATGCTTCCCCGCAACTTTTATTAATAAAATAGCCTAGATACTAGATCACTGCATTACATTCCTCAGCAATGAGGTGTAATATTGCTGTTTTTGATGTAACATAGCTTCATTATTTGTAGACAGACATGCAGACAAAGATAACGCATGAACGCACACACAACTGTCATCTCTCTCTCTCTGTCTCTCTCTCGATTGATCGATAATTAATTCAAAGTCTACAATTCATTCAAATAAATGTGATCTTACCGCACTATTTCATCTCTGTGTCTGATTTGAAGAGAGCAGAATGCTAGAGCTAAAGAGCCATATGGACAAAAATAACCGCCATTTTTACCCTTCCGGACAAATATTGCGCTTAACTTGTCAATGCTGGCAAATGACCAAGGTATAAGCGGAATAATGCATGGCTTGTTGCAACCCCAACTGTTTCTGAGGAACTACATTGTTTGACGTAAAAATAATGTTGTTATTAATATCATTACATTTCACTTGCTTTTTTTTATTTTGTGAAACCCTGCTATGTATATGGAATAACCATTTTATAAAAGCAATAAGCCCCGCGAAGCTGTGATTTACAATGAATTTATAACAGAGGGTTTTAGGCACTCCGCTCCGTGTTGTGCCTAACAAGGCCCCTTAGCTGTTATAAATTTACTGTAAACAACCAGTGCTTTATATGTTTCTATAGTTCTTTACTTAAAAATGTTTCAAAAGTGTTTGTCTCCCATCCCACGATGATGAGCTGTGATACTCCTTTCTGAGGGTGAATCAAAGAGAGAGCGGTGGCGTTGGTTGCAAACTCTGTCATTGATGAGCGTTCTCTATTGCTTTTGGCAGTATTGATGAAAGAGGTATAATCCAAGTGGTGTTGACAGTTTGTATTAGGAATGTTTTTCAAAATGAACGTTGATGAAAAAATTGTGGTGTGGTACAGTGTCTTGTTTAAAAAAATAATAAATCAAAACCGAAAGCAGCTCAGGCAACGTTTCGATTTGCGTCAAAGCTTTTCGAAACGTTGAATGGACTGAATCCTTTTGCCAAGCAACTGGCTCACTTGACAATGCTTCATGCTGTTGACACCTGCTGGTCAGAGTAACTTTAGTTGCAAACAAAGCAAACATTGAAAAGAAAACAAACCTTTAGTCTATTTAGAAAACTGGATTATACTCTGTCAGCATGGCCATGAAGGCAGGTTGTGCCAAAGAAGCGTCTTTTTCAATTTTGCCATCAACTGATCAGTGTTCATAAAATGCTCAGAAATCAGTGAACTTCACAACATGTGGCTAGTGTTGGACATTGTTTGAATTTTATCCATTCTGATTCTGATTATTGATTTCAATTCTTATTGATTCCCAGTTTAGATTCCAAAGTTTTCATTTAGCCTAATTTTTGATCTTTTGTTTGCAAAAAAATAAAATAAATAATAATAATAATAATGAGCACATATACATACATATATATATATATGTGTGTGTGTGTGTGTGTGTGTGTGTGTGCAGTGTTTTGACAATAAAATAATGTTCAGATTTATATACTTCCCTGACCAGTTTTTAGCAGCAATTTACCAGTAGGCCTAAATTTATTTATTTATATATATATATATATATATATATATATATAAATAAATAATATATAGTAAAGTGAGGGCAGCGATATTTGACAGATATATTAGCCTACCATTTATATTTCCATAGAATCCAAAAATCAAACTATAGTTAATATAATGAAACTATGGTAAATTTATGGTTACTGAAGTTTTACTACAAATAGCATATGGTTACTATAGTGAGATAATAGTACATTATGGTATTTGCAGTAAAATCACAGTATCCACAAGTTACGGTTACTATAGTAAAAACATGGTTAATTTTCCAAAGGGCTTTAATGAGTTAACATGCCTTTTTAAGAGCGTTTTTAGCTGTGCAGTAGTGCAGACGTTTACATTAGTTTATTGTAGAAGATCCCGAGGTTGCCAGATTTGCCTAAAACAAATCAGCCAAATGTCCATTCAAAGCTAGGCAGAAAACTGCAGGCTTAGAAATACTGTAACACTTGGCAACACAGGAAGGTCCTGGCAAATTGCAGGCAGGATTTTCGCAGAAAAAAGGGTTCAGTGAATCTGAAAATGCACACACACTGTAAAAACTGCTACATATTACTCAACTACATTTATGTCAAGGTCCCCAAGTAGAAAGGCGTTATAAGTATGATATTTGTCTTTCAAATGTAGTGAAGTTAAAGTCGCAAGTTTCCAGAAAAAATAATACTCAAGTAAAGTACAGATACTCAAAAAGTGTACTCAAGTACAATACTCAAGTAAATTTACTTCGTTACCTCTGACTCTAACACTACTTAAATGAAGGAAAATTATTTCTAAATTAGGAAAGTAATTGAGCAAAATAAAACAAGGCTTTTTTTTTTTTAATGTTTGAGGAGCTGCAGCGTTCATACAACAGACAGCTGTTAGAGAAAAAAAGGAGGAGGATATTAAGAACAATGTTTATCCGTTTTTACTGGAGGCAATTTAAGTTAAATTGAAAACACCACATCTGCGCTTGTGTGTACATCTGCCGGCGCCTGCATTTTTCAAATTAACGACGGTTGTTTATGGCGACGCAAAGAATTGTGGGTTATCTGTAGCAGTGAAGGATACACCTGATGCATCCACAGAATAGACTCTATGCACGGCCCACTGCCTACGTGTTTCCGATAAAATCAGTTGTAGGCGAGCTTCCGGTTTAGCGTTCTCTGATAGCAAGCTGTGGTAATAGCACGGTCTTTCTGTCAAATTTTCGATTATCTATAGAGATTACAAATAATTATTTTATATTATATATTTTATTAACTGTAGTAACAACATTTTAGTATATTATATTAAAATATAACATTTTATTAATGAGTTCAAGAAGCTTCAAGTGCCTTCGGCGTGAAGGTGCAACATCTATGTATTGCTGTGTCCCATTATGTGACACATCCTCAAGGTTTAATTCGGTGGTTAGTTTCCATACGTTCCCTTTGGACAAGGAAACAAGTAAACAAAGAAGGTCGCATTCGAAGTGTCCTACTTGCTTTTCTGAAATGAGACAGCCTCGATGACATATGCACCCTTCGAATGAGACCTCCGAAGGACGCAGCCTTCTAAATGAGACACAGCTATTATGGGTGTTTCTCAAACGGATCCTACCGAGGCTGCGTCCTTCCTAGTTCAGTCCTTCAGAGTCTTGTAGGCTAGACTCCTCATCGGCATATAAACGCTAGAATAAGACGCTCTAGTAAGTGCGCGTGGCTACATCACATATTCCCGCCCTTACCGTCACGGCACAAAAACACTTGTAGTTTTGGAAAAAAAACCTTTGTATTACGTTTTATTAATCTTTATATTATTTGGCTTTCTATTAATGCAATACAATGAAAAACCGCCATCTATGATCTCCCTGTGGCATAAATTATCGGCAGTTTAGCATTTAGTAAGTAATTTACACCAAAACAAAAGATAACATCCTTTCATGTCCGAAAACATAATTTTTGTCTTAGTACTGAGCTTGTCTGAATTTATTATGAAATCTGACTCGTTTTTCGTCAGTTTATTTTCATGAAATGGAATGGGTAGAAAGGATTGTGGGTGATTGAAGGTTGCGGAGGTTACATCCCATGCATCCTTCAAATTCAGCTGAAAGAAGGACGCGAAACGAAGGCTGTCTTCCAAGGATCCTTCCGATTGAGATGGCCTTCAGCGACGTTTGATGACGTGGCATCCGAGATATGCAACCTTGCCCGACAGCTATGGTCGATCTCCATAGAAATCAATGTTAAAACAGGGTAAAAAAAAAAAAAAATATATATATATATATATATATACACACACATTTAGTTATATTGAAAAAGTTTCAATTCAGTCCAAGTATGTGTGGAAGGTTAAGCTGTGCTGTTGTTGGCTGCCATAGTAACGGCAATAAGCTAAGGAATTCCTTTAACCCTCAGGTTGTGTTCAAATCCCTATAACACTTGTGGTGTTCCCGGTCAAAAGCGATCGGGGCACAAAAAACAGCTTATACATTTCTTGTTATGCAATATTGGTATCAATCTTTTTGTCAGCTTGTTTTCTTTAAATTAGGAATGGTTATGTTTATTTTTGGAATGATTTTTTGTAGGCCTCATTAATCTGAGCTTATGTACATCAGTTTTTGAGTGAAAAGCATTATTTGTGGATAATTTTGCCAATATTAAATAAAATATGAAAAAAGAAATTGCACTGTTTATCACACTAGCATGCTCTAATGTTTAACCAAGAAATTTGTTTTGAAAAGCTTTTATTTTGTACAAAATTTTAAAAAATATCACACTTGTGGTGTTCCCTGTCAAAAATGACCGGTTCACAAAAAATAGCTTATAAATCTCTTATGCAATATTATGACCTAACATTGGCATCAATCTTTTTGTCAGCTTGTTTTCTTTCAATTAGGACTGTTTTTTTTTTTATTTCTTTTTGAAACTGATCGTAGGCCTCATTGATCTGAGCCTAGGGTTAGGGTTCTTCTCACTGACTGTAGCATGAGGCAGTACATGTAACCCAGTTAGGTTTTTGCTTTTTTCACTCAAAAACTGAGGCATGTAAGCTCAGATTAATGATGCCTACTACGATGACAAGCTCACAAAAAGATTGATACCAATATTAGGTGATAATATTGCATAACAAGCTATTTTTTGAAGGCCGGTCATTTTTGACCAGGAACACCACAAGTGTAACAAGGTTGAATAGCGTAAAAAATGTTTAATGAAAATAAAAAATTTTTGCGGTGGAAGTAGTTATGCCCTGTGTGAACAAAATCTGTACATTTTAGTCTAATGCCATAACATTAAGTAACATTTTGGGAGAAAGATTATTCTCTCCAGGTCAAAATGACCCGAACACAACCTGAGAGTTCTTGTTTTGTGTACCAGAAAACCTGTCATGTCCAGCACTGTGTATGCATGGCTGGCAGCGCTTAAGTTAAAATACTGAGTGTTAAATAATAAAGTAATGTTAAAACATGTGCTCTTATTCTGTGGACAAAATCCCGTGAACTTCGCCCCGATCGGGAGCTGTATATGCACATGTGAGCTCATATTTTCAATGCAGCTAACCTCACGTCACTTCATCTTCTACTCATTAAAATATGACAGGTCCTTTACTGCAAGAAGATGAAACTATGGCGCCATGTGCTTTTAAAACCATTTTCATAGGTTTCACATTATATTGTCGGCTCGGAAAAGATATAAATACACATGCCCAGTCGCCACAGCTGTATCCCTCTAGCTTTAACCACAAATCAGACAGGAGAGTAGATTAACTTCGGTGGACTATAAACTTGAAAAATGGTGTGTTCCACGGCTGACATAAAATACTTTCTGGTGTTTATTTATGTTCATTTCGTGCTTTAATATTATGAAAAGACGATTGGTTAACGTGTTTGAACTGAGGCAATGTCTGTCACGACCAGGGGTGGACTTAACCAATAGGCGAGGTAAGCGGCCGACAGACAGAGCGCTCTTTGTGCGCATTCTACGCTCGTCTCAGAACAGTTATATTCACCTCAGTAAAGAAATTGTTTCAAGTCAATTTTATTTTTCTTGATGTTTCAAAATGACTCTCTTATGTGCTTTTCCTAGGCGCGAACAATGAATGCAAATTAACTATAAACTCGTATAAATGCACAAATGCAATGACTGGAGATTTTCGCTTAATAGATTATATTTTGGATTTGTTTCTCGGCAAACCCTATCATATGTCTTAAAGGGGTCATATAATGGTACATGCACTTTTACAAGTTGATTGTACTGAAATGTGTGTTAGCAGTGCCTGTACACAACCATCATAAAAATCCATCCAGTGTTTTTTTTTAATCTCCTTATTTGTTTTACACCGTCTCAAATCAAGCCGTTCGACCGTGTGACGCCACACGGTCGGACGCCCCTCCCACGATGGTTGATTGACAGCAGTGTTTCAACACAGACCCGCCCTTGCTCGTGAGCGAGCTGTCAATCATAGTCCGCGCGTCATTGTTGATATACGCTGGAGCTGTCTATGAGCAGAATGGCGTCTAAGCTATTGTGGTGTTCTGTTCTCGGGTGCAATAATGAACACAGCAGTCATTTTGATGTTCCTAAGTCCGAACCGCTGAAGACACAGTGGCTGAGTTTTGCTTTTGAAGGGAATATTCCCCACGAGCAACGTCAATGTTTTCATGTTTGCGCGAATCATTTTTCACCAGACTGCTTTATAAATGAAGGTCAGTATAAAGCTGGTTTTGCTAAGAAGCTGCTCCTGAAAAAAGAATCGGTACCAACTATTCGTGTTCCTGCTGAACCTCCAGAAGAAGTGAGTGTAACGTTTAATTAACCTTTATATTAATCTTTGCAAATCGCTAGCACGCTTCACGATGTATGTGGCTAATGTTTACATTCAGGGTACATGCATGTTTTCGATTTACGACGTTCTCAATATAATTAATAATCCCACATTTATAATGAACAAAACGTTATACGTTCAAAATATACCCTCAACTGTTGTCAAGGCAACACTCCACGTGTGTTGTGTCAAAAACGCCCCACAGAACAGAGGGGCGGGGCGATCAAAGCTCATTAGCATTTAAAAACACACGCGCTAAAACTGTGTGCTGAAAACAGAGCTGTTTTTGAGCAGGTAAAATGTGTGTTTTCTTACAATACTAATGAGAATTTTTAAAGTATATTACAAACTTTCAATTTAAACCCTAAAGAATCATATTAGCTTTTACAAAAATGGCATTATATGACCCCTTTAAGAACACTTGGAATATGGAACGAGTTGCATGGGATAATTTTTATTACATTTTAATCCTTTTTGGAAAAAGATTGAAGTTTACAATTCAAAGTCCAAGCATTTTTTTTTTTTTTTTTTTTAAATATAAATGTCTTGTTATCTTTTGTTATTAAATAAGGTAGCTTAATATGGCTTTAGAACAGCATCAGGTTGACCAATTATTTAGGCTACTTAAGTTGTGAAGGGGTAATAATTACAATAAATAATAGCTATAGCTATAATGAGAGAGAGCAAGCAAGCAAAATAAGGGTTACGCGTAAAAGAGCATTAAAGTTATTTTGTTGGGGCCCCGTACCTGAAATTTGCTTAGGGCCCCCAAATCACTAAGTCCGCCCCTGGTCACGACACATTAAAGAGCCACAAAACGGTATTTATTGTTTGAATTTCTATTAAAAAAAATTACAAAATTTTAAAGCTGAGAGTCCTGAGACCTGGTTTCATATCAGAAGTAATCTGCCCTGTATTGTCTGTCTACACGTTGTCGGTTTCCTCTTTGCTCTGCGATGTATTTTTCACTGCGTGAGAACATGATTTGTAGTGTGAGAGCGGCATTGTTTGTCGGGGATAGCAACAGTAACTAAGGAGGGCGGGTCTTTGCAAACGGTCAATTACATCACGTTTCCTCTAAAACGGAGGTCCTCAATCACACTGTAAACCCCAACAGGGTAACTCAAACTGTTTGAGTAAACCGATTGCCTTAAAACCTGACAAGTTAGGTTAACTCAAACCGTTTGACTCAAACCGTTTAAGGCAATCGGTTTACTCAAATGGTTTGAGTTACCGTGACTTGTGCATATATCTTATTTAGTGAAATCAACTGAAATAAGTTCAATGCACTCATAATTGGTAGATTTATGCACTGAACTTATTTCAGTTGAGTTCACTAAAATAAGATATACATTGCAGTTAAGTAATTAAGTGATTAAGTGCTGATTGAGCATTAGTGATGAACACCTGCTGTTAACAAACAGAATCACTGAAGAAAAGAGAAACAAGAACAACTGACTTTAGTCACATGCTTAGATGAAATCAACTGAAATAAAATACATTAAATCTCAAGATCTGATTAAACAACCCCACAAACAGCATCACCAGCTCCACTTATTAATATCCAGACTGACTTTATTTCTGTCAGACATCTACAGAAGATCTTATTGAGAATTAACTAAGGTTTAGATGTTGATTTATAGTTTCATTTGAAGTAACCATGTTAGAGATCAGTGTCTGCTTTAGTTGGGCTCTTGACCCTTGACTTCTGTGTTAGTTTTTTTTTTTTTCCTCTGGGCTTTTGAGTTGTAACAAATATGTTTGAGGAACATATGGTTACAACAGCCAGAGGAAATGATCGGTAGTTGGTTGTTGTATATTTATAATGACATTTTAATGTTAAGAAAACAATCAACTTTACATACCTGGAATCCGCCTGCAAGACTCCGCTCTGCCATGCTGACTTTCAAACCTGTTGCGATCTGTGTTTCCGGCTAATGACGTGTGGGGGGGAGGCCTGACCAGGATTTCACTAACATTAAAATGGACTTCAGGATGGACAAGGATTTCACTAACATTAAAATGTGTGTTGTTTTGTTAACTACATACGATTACCATTAACGTCATTTGCCAAAGTTGAAGAAATTAGAGATCATTTACTCGCGCACGTGAACATGTTGGAAAAAGTTAGCATCTGCTAGTCATTTATCTCAATAACATAATCCATTAAGAGTATAAAATCATGCATATTTACTTTGTAGTGTAAGAATATCATAATCAATAAAAGTACGCAAAATATGATATATTGTGTCTCTTCAAGCAGACTGTAAATGGATAAAAAAGTAAACTGATTTCAAGTGCACACCTTTCTTCATAATTCTGCGTTTAGGCAGTTGTTAAATTTATGCCCACTGTTAATCTACGATGATTTTGGTAATCTAATATAACTATTTTGCCATTACACATTTAGCAAAGAGAGAAACTGCAGCAGCACAACATTTAATTAATATACTGACCCAAAGCCTGGGTCAGATACAGCCAGCTCAGGGTCAGCAGCAGCCTTCTCCTGCTTTTTATCAACCAGCTCAGGGTCAGCAGCAACAACAGCCTTCACCTGCTGTTTGTTCACCAAGAATAGATCAAGATATAACCAGGTTATCAGCACCCTCACCTAACGATTAAACTGTTCGATTTGTCTTTCTTTTGCACATTTAACATTAGTTAACTCTTATTGTTTTATAGAGCATTTCCTGGAATGTTTAAGAAAAAGAAAACTGTAAACACACCAATACAATCTAAAGCAACAGTGTGGAAGCCATTTACAATAAATATTTGTTGTTTTAAACAAAATCACTGAAACTTCATCCTCTCCTTCCGATGAGCTGGAGTTACTCCAGAATAGTTCATGTTTGACAAAACTGTAATGGTACGTTTTCCCAGCCCAGCCTTAAGTACAATTTTTAGTAGTATTGCAAAACATTTGTACAACTTTGTGGCCATGTCGATGTAAGGTCACCCAACCCCAACAAGTTGTTAAGCAATTAAGAAAGCAGGCACTGAGCTTTACTTGACTGTTTATGTACTTTATGCATGACTTTCCATACGCATAGGATTGTTCATACTCATAATCTGGGGAAAAGTGAAAAGAAAAGTAAAATGCAGCATTACCATAGATAAGCTGTTCCATTGATATGCAGTTACTAACCTCTTTTTGTGATCACCACAAGCTGTATTTTTGTAAATCACAGTCATTGACAAGCTAGCAGTAGTATTACTAGATGTTTTGTGAATATACAGCGCAAACCCTGATTTCCATTGTTTATGAGTGGCCCAGGGTTAAGAATTTGGAGCACAGAAAGACTAATTGTCTGAAACAATCCCAATTCAATATTTCATAATCATATTTCATATGTATTTACATTACCATTTCTGTGTTTCAAATTTTTTTGCTCTTGTTTGCAAACCCTTTTTCTGTTTCATGTTTTCTGTAGTTATGCAAGCTACTTGAAGCTGAATTTCCCAAAATGAGATCACTCGCTGGAGGGTGGCTGCTTTATAAGGCATCAGGTGCACTATATTAAAATATCAGAGCAGACACAAGCATGTGAAGAGCTAAAACGCAACTGTTTTAGTGCAAATTGTACAAGTCATATTTGAGTGGTGTTACACAGGGTTAAAATTGCACATTCTCTTGGCATCCCAAAGCATTCCCATGTATACTTACCCTGTTAGAAGAAGTCATTCTTTTATAGTATTGCACAAGTAAGTAATATTACAGTATGGGTTAAACTTGGGCACTGGTCATTACTAATAATTTTTTTTTTTAGCTTCAACAGATAAAAGCCTAATTATACTGTAAGGGCCCACTATGGCTTGATGTGTGGTAATGTATATTTGAATTGGCGGTTACACTTTATTTCGATAGTCCACTTTAGATATTCTACTAACTATAAGTAACTTTGTAAGTACATGTCAACTACTTATTAATTAGCAACTACATGTCTACTAACTCTCAGTAGGGTAGGTTTAGGGTTAGTAGGATAAGTTGACATATACTTGCAAAGTTTCTAATAATCAGTATGTTGTATGTTGTGGACCGATCAAAATAAAGTGTTAAAAGATATTAAACAGATATGTAGTGACATGTAGTTGCAAAGTTACTTACTTTTAGTAGAACATCTAAAGTGGACGATCTAAATAAAGTGTTACCGAATTACCGAACTGTTGTTCCTCCAGACTCAGAGGGCTACACTTGCAGCATTATTAAAATGGCAACATCCAGTGGAAGAACAGCACTCTACATGGTCCCTCTTCAAGATGAGTTGTGTCTTGATCCACTTCCATTCTCAGCAGAGGAGTTGGCCAAGATGCCAAAGGTAGAGTGTCGGACATGTCAAACAACCATGCCATTACCACTTTTTATACATGCATGTCAAGTCCTGTGGTGGCACACAATCAGCTGATGATGATGAGGTATGTTATTTTTACCAGTGGTTCCCAATCCTGTCCTGCTCTGCACATTTGTTGGTCTCCCTAATCAGACACACCCAATTTAGTTCTTGCAGTCTCTACTAACAAGCTGATGAGTTGAATCAGGTGTGTTAGATAAAGGAGACATACAAAAGGTGCAGGGCAGAGGGGCCTCCAGGACAGGTATGGGAACCAACAGATTTAAACCAGGGTCACCAAACTTGATCCTGGAGGGCCGGTGTCCTGCAGAGTTTAGCTCCAACTTGCCTCAACACACCTGCTTGGAAGTTTCAAGTATACCTTTTATGAGCTTGATTAGCTTGTTCAGGAGTGTTTAATCAGGGTTGGAGCTCTGCAGGACAAGTTTATCAAATAGTCCAGGGTTATTTCAGTTAGTCTGATTTATTTTGAACCAAATCGAGTGACAATAATCAGACTAACTGAAATAAGCCTGTCTTATTTAATAAACTTGTTTTATGAAACAGCCCCCAGGACCATGTCTGGTGACCCCTGATTTAAACAATAGCACACAATTGTAACTGTCTACATTTCAATGAACTTTGGTATTAGGCTGTACATATACCCAGTTTGTTATTTCAGATTACTGATGCTGATGACGATGAAGTAAAAATAGTTGCTGTGACAGCCAGTACTGAGACCACTGCCACCCCGAACCCTACTTCTAGCCCTACACCTACCACTCCTCTGCGAACCTTACTTGTTCTCTTACTCCTACACAAGTTATGAGGTGATATGAATATGTATTGTGAAAAGTTGTGCTGTAAATTATAAGAGATGTGCTTAAGTACCAGTGCAGTTAGTGTAATTATTTTTAAATTGGTTTGCTGAATGTGTAATTTCCAGAAAATATTAAGCTAATTTGTGTTTATAAAATTTTAGAATCCAGGTAACTTGCATGTGATCTTGGGATGTGGATTACAGACATACACTCATATAAGCATGTTTTTTTCCTCATGAATCTGTTCATTTGCCATGTCGGTTTCACTTTATTTTGATGGTCCCTTTAACACATTCTATTGACTATAAGTAATGCAGGCACAGACACGGTTCTCTATTCTTTCCTTCTCCTCTTTTTCCTCTTTACTCTTCTGGGTGTGTGTTCACGGTGTGTGTGTGTTCACTACTGTGTGTGTGCACGTTGGATGGGTTAAATGCAGAGAACGAATTCCAAGTATGGGTCACCATACTTGGCCGTATGTATGTCACTTCACTTCACACTTCACTTCCTTTTTCACACCGCCATCTAGTGGCCACACAATACCTTTGCAGACACAACATTTCCCCTTTTCTTTGAAGCATATCCATTAAGGTACCATCTTGAAACATAACAAAATAGTATCTCATTCTATCAGGAACACCTTATTTAACAAAGAATTACAGAATTACTTTAAGAAACAATCCACCTGATTATACGAAACAAGTAAATTAACAGAACAATTACAGATATGCTCTCCTGTAACTACTCCTTACACAAAGGAATACTTTCTTTAAAGAGTGTCTTCGTCACCCTATAGACTAATCACAGTAATAACTAAAATAACCATAAACTGATTTTGAACCCCTGAACTATTTCAGGCTTACAGTGACTATTACTTTTTTTAACACAAATTCCTTCAACCAAACTGCTTGTTTAGGGACTCTCGCACTTTGCCTAGGACTTGTTTGCTGTTCCTTCTCATGAGCCTGAGGCTGTAAGGTTGGTTCCCCTTCTGGTATTTTTCCCAAACTTATCAGCACCTCATTCGGAACTCCAGTGAGACGAGACACATTCCATTTCTTCCTATCATCCAACAGGAAAGTATTTGGACCAACTCTCCTTTTCACCAAATGTGGACCAGTATACCTTGGGGATCCTTTGTGAACATGCTCTGGTTTCTTAATACGCAACCAGTCTTGTTCCTTGAATTTGGGTACCTTGGCTCCTCTCCTTTTGTCAGTATCCTTTTTCCATTTCTGCTGTTTACGTGTCACAGTGTTTTCAATGTCCGCATATGTCTTCACGTCTGCGCTGACAGGCAGGATATTCAATTTAGTGCGCATCTTGCGGCCACGCAGCAACTCAAAAGGCGTAGCCCCCGTGGTAGCGTGTGGTGTTGCCCAGAAGCTATGCAAAAACTGTGTCACAGCTGATTTCTAAGGCTTTTTCTCCTGAATTGCAGATTGGATGCATTGCTTCAACACTCTATTAAATCGTTTGATTGCCCTGTCGGCTTGAGAATAATATATGCTGAAATATGTATGTTGAATGTTATGTTCCTTCAGAAAGTCAGCCAAAGCAGATGATGTTAGCTGTAGACCATTATCAGACACTAAGCAGTGCGGATTTCCCTCTCTACTAAAGACGGTGTCCGGAAAGTTTATGACGGCATCAGTTGTCACTTGGGGTGCAAAAGCTACTTCTGGCCACTTACTAAAGTAATCAACCAGGGTTATGGCGTAGCGGCAGTTCCTTGCAGCAGCTTCAAATGGTCCCATGATATCGATGGCTATCTTTTCCCATGGGCCACTAGGTAGTTCTACAGGTATGAGAGGTGCAGGTGCAGGCTTCGCCGTTTTGTCATTCAACTGACATGTCACACAGGAGGCAATCAGAGTCTCTACACTTCTACCCATTTTTGACCACCAGTAGAGATCACAAAGCCTTTGCTTTGTTCTGACAATGCCTTGGTGTTCTTAGTGTGCTAAATTTATGAGTCTTGTACGCAGTGACACTGAGACAACTAGGCAGTGGTTACCCCGCATAATTAACGGACCCTCAACAGAAAGCTCACGTCGTATATGAAAGTAGGGTTCCAGTTCTTGTTTCACTGACTTTTTGTTTTTAGGCCAGCCTTCCTCTATCTGAGCACGAAGTTGTTTTAACTGTAGGCAGCTTTCAGATGCAGAAGCGAACACGGAGACAGACAAGGCAAGCAAGTGAGACACAGTGGCGACCATTTCTGGTTCATCTGTTGGATCTCCCATGTCAGGTAAAGGGAGTCGAGAGAGACAGTCTGCCGTCACGTTGTACTTCCCAGGACAGAATGCAACCTCATAAGAATAGCATAACAGACGGGCTGACCACCTAGCGATCCGCATGCCAGCTCTCCCTGTGCCTTTAGATGTAAGAAGCGTTGTGAGGGCTTGGTGGTCAGTGCGCAGGACAAAATGCCTCCCACAAAGGTATGTCCTCTATTTTTCAATACTCCACACACAAGCCAATGCTTCTCTTTCTACAGTTGAGTACTTCCTTTCGGCTGGCGAAAGAGTTCGGGAGGCAAATGCAACTATGCGCTCAGTACCATCAGTATGTAGCTGTGAAAGAACTCCCCCATCCACCGTAATCAGAAGCATCGGTACTCACATAAGTTGGTAGTTGGGGATCAAACAGCGCCAGAATGGGGCTCTGAGATAAGAGCTTCTTCAGGGTAGCAAAACTTTGTTCTGCCTTATCAGTCCAGAGAAAGTTCATGTCAGTAGAGGTTCTCAAAACTTCACGCAGTGGTTCCACCACCGTTGCGTAATCAGGAAGAAATTTACTATACCAGGAAGTAAGGCCCAGGAATGAGTGCAATGAGGCCAAGTCACGGGGAGCAGGTGCATGTATGATAGCACCTAAATTATCAGAGTCTTTGAAGAACTTGAATTTACATTTCTGCGTATTCAGCTTCAGACCTTCCTCATTTAGACGGTGAAGTACTGAATTTAAGTGCGTGTTATGAGTGTTCTCTGTGTCTCTATACACAATTAGGTCATCCAAGTAGGCTTGGACACCTGGCAATCCATGCAGTATGGTCATCATCATCTTCTGAAAAGCAGGTGCGGCAGAAGCCAGACCATACGGGACACGTTTATAACGGAACAGCCCTTCCTGCGTTATAAATGCTGACAAATCTCGACTTTCAGGGTGCGGTGGAACCTGGTGATATGCTGAGGCTAGATCTGTGGTAGAGAACACTGTTGCCCCACGCAGTTCTGCCAACAGTTCTTCTATGTGGGGCAAGGGGTGGCTATCTACAACTATAGCCTTGTTAGGCTCCCTTAAATTGACACATGTGGATTCCACCACCTTTTTTTTGTGTCACTACAATTGGGGAGACCCATGGGGATGCATCGACCCGTTCAATTATGTCATGTTCCAGCAAGGTTTTGAGTTCAGCAGAAACAGCTTGTCTCACTGACAATGGTAGTCTTCTCAATTTTTGCTGAACGGGTACCATATCCTGCTTTCCACTTGCACAGCCTACAGTATGTACTGGCAGCAATTCAGAAGTCTCATTATTTGTAATCACCGTATCACCTTCTATACAGCGGTTAAGTGCTTTCAGCAGATCCATCCCCAGCAAAAATGAGCCTGACTGTACTATGTAGAAGGTACCCACTGCTGATTTACCGTCATGGAAGACATCTGTGGAGAAACAGCCCAGAATAGTCTCTTTAGAATAAGAAACTAATTTTACTGTCGGCGGATTGAGAGTGCATGAAGAAAAATGTGCATGGTAAGTACTCTCTGGTAGTATGGACACTGATGAGCCTGTGTCCACTATTAGCTCCACTGGCTGACAATGTCCATGATCCGTTTTGATTTGCACACAACAGAGAATTTTGTCTTTCATCGTCATAGGTTCAGTCATTTATAATATAGTGAGCTCCGATATTACAATCTCTCGCACCTGTTTCTGTGACGAGCGACACACTTTTTGGCGATGTGTCCTATTTTTCCACATGAATTGCAAACTGCTTTCGTTGCTGGACATGAAGGTTTGTTAGCCAGATGATTGCTGGATCCGCAACGGTAGCATGAACGTTGTTGTTTCGAGTTGGCAACAGGCCATTCTGACGAAGAGAAAGGTAGTGGCTTTCGGTCCCATAGAGGTTGTTTGGTATTCCGATGACTCTGTATGGCCCGCACTTGTGAAGTATCTGAAAGTATCTCCGAGTTCTTTAATGCAGTCTCCATTTGCACTGCAATTGAGATGGCTTTATTCAGATTGAGGTCCGGTTCAAGCAAAAGTCTGTCCCGAACACGTGAACTAGCCGCCCGCTCCACGAGCTGATCGTGAAGCATTTGCTCTTCCATGTCTCCAAAATCACATGCAGCCGAAAGCTCCCGTAAAGCGGCCAGGAACTGATTAATGGTTTCATCAGTTCGCTGTGTCCTTTGCCTAAATTTGTGTCTCTCCGCAACAACATTAACAGCAGGAACGAAATGTTTTTTCAGTAGTATAAGTATTGCCTGAGTCTGGTAGTGTATAAAACAGTCTCTGTCCTTCTGTACCCAAAGCATGCAGCAAAACAGCTCGTTTTCTTTCCTCCGGCCAGTAGCATCAATTCCAAGAAGGTAATTTTCAAACATTTTGAGCCAGACAGTGAAAGTAATTGAAGGCTCGCCAGGGCATGGCAGGAACGGAGCTGGTAAAGGAACTGTAATGGACATCCGCGTCGCCAAATGTAATATCTGTACTTTTGCAATAAAATAAAGAAGCAGACACAGACACTGTTCTCTATTCTTTTCTTCTCCTCTTTTCCCTCTCCTTTTTCACACCGCCATCTAGTGGCCACACAATACCTTTGCAGACACAACAATGTAGTTGCAACATTACTTAGTGTCAACAGAATATTCAAAAGGGACCATCAAAATAAAGTGTTACCGCCATGTCATATTTCATCATTTGTCTTTTCTTCATGTTGTAGGATGAAGGACAGTGTCCCATTTGTTTAGAGATATTTACATACAGACAGTATATGTAGCGATAAGTAATATTTTATGATTTTTTAAAATATTTCTTTGCCAACGATTAGACACTAATCAGCGAACACTGGTTCATGGGTTTACAGCGAACGCCCCCCCTAGTGGCAGATCATTGCAATTTCCAAAGACTTCGGAACTGTTATGAAGCAGCTATGGCTCCTTTACTGAAATCGCGTGACGTCCGCAGTTTGATGCATACTCCAATTCACTGGTTCAAAGACTGCACTTTGGTTGCAGTCTTTGTTGTTGATGAGCGTTTCCTATTGCTTTTGGCAATATTGGTGAAAGGAGTATGATCTGAGTGGTATTAACACAGTTTATATTAGAATTGGTTTCGATATTAAGTAAACATTGATAAGAATCTGAGTTTTTTCCAGTGGTGTGGTAGTTGTTCTCTCAGAACATCAATCAAAACTAAACTTGGTTTCAGACACCAGTTAGCTTTGTGATGAAACTTTAAATAAACTGAACCGATTGCTTTCTAAAATACTTTGCTCAAAAATTCTGCACGCTGTTGACGCCTGCTGTTCAGAGCAGTGTGAAGGCAATTGAAAGTCTCTTCAAACATGCCTGGAAACACCTTTTGCAAACCAGTGGCAAATATTTGGTTGAAAGTGCAATCTATTACATGCAATGTACAAATCTTCTAATAGAATTAAATATTAAGTGTCTGTTTTTTGCTGTTGTTTTTTCGTATGGAGAGCTTGGTTGATGAGGACAATAAGAGACTATAAACTGTAAGAAATTTTTTTATAGCACAAATGTGTCATTGAAATCTCGATAAAATTAATCAATTCATCTGAGATCATGTAAAGCCCATGTAGACAGTGGTTCATGGGTTTACAGCGAACGCCCCCCTAGTGGCGGATCATTGCAATTTCCAAAGATTTCGGAACTGTTATGAAGCAGCTATGGCTCCTTTACTGAAATCGCGTGACGTCCGCAGTTTGATGCATACTCCAATTCACTGGTTCAAAACCAATGACTCTCAAAGGTTTCCAAGCTTCACAAAGCAGTGCTTCAAAAGCGCCCATCACTATGTGCAAGAGCGCTACTGACGTCAAGATTCTGAAATGCTAATTATCTTTTAAACACATTTTTAGAAAGACTTTCAGAGAAATAGTTTTAGACTTGGAGAATTGTCGATTGGCAAGTTGTTTCCTCTAAAAGATTTTCTACATTTAACTTTGACGGGTAGACCACAAAGGAGCACCCAGGGGGCGATATAGGAAGGTTGAAATTCCACATCGTAGGTTGACAATACACTTTGAGGGGAGTGGGAACGTGCTTTGAGCTCTAAAGTGCACAGAACGGTCGTGCGAACGTTAAAACCCACAGAAGTCAACAACGCAAAACCATCTGAGAGGAGTGGGGCTTCAGAATGGAAATCCGTTTGTGTTGAGATCAAAAGGTAAGACTATATTTTCAGGGATCATTTCTATAGTTCTTTACTTGGAAATGTGTTTCAAAAGTGTTTGTCTCCCAACCCGCGATGATGAGCTGTGATGCTTCTTTCTGAGAGTGAATCAAAGACGGAGCTGTGGCTTTGGTTGCAGTCTCCGTCGTTGATGAGCATTTCCTATTGCTTTTGGCAATATTGGCGAAAGGAGTATGATCTGAGTGGTATTAACACAGTTTATGTTAGAATTGGTTTTGATATTAAGTAAACATTGATAAGAATCTGAGTTTTTTCCAGTGGTGTGGTAGTTGTTCTCTCAGAACATCAATCAAAACTAAACTTGGTTTCAGACACCAGTTAGCTTTGTGATGAAACTTTAAATAAACTGAACCAATTGCTTTCTAAAATAATTTGCTCAAAAATTCTGCACGCTGTTGATTCCTGCTGTTCAGAGCAGTGTGAAGGCAACTGAAAGTCTGTTCAAACATGCCTGGAAACACCTTTTGCAAACCAGTGGCAAATATTTGGTTGAAAGTGCAATCTATTACATGCAATGTACAAATCTTCTAATAGAATTAAATATTAAGTGTCTGTTTTTTGCTGTTGTTTTTTCGTATGGAGAGCTTGGTTGATGAGGACAATAAGAGACTATAAACTGTAAGAAATTTTTTTATAGCACAAATGTGTCATTGAAATCTCGATAAAATTAACCAATTCATCTGAGATCAGGTAAAGCCCATGTAGACAGTGGTTCATGGGTTTACAGCGAACGCCCCCCTAGTGGCGGATCATTGCAATTTCCAAAGATTTCGGAACTGTTATGAAGCAGCTATGGCTCCTTTACTGAAATCGCGTGACGTCCGCAGTTTGATGCATACTCCAATTCACTGGTTCAAAACCAATGACTCTCAAAGGTTTCCAAGCTTCACAAAGCAGTGCTTCAAAAGCGCCCATCACTATGTGCAAGAGCGCTACTGACGTCAAGATTATGAAATGCTAATTATCTTTTAAACACATTTTTAGAAAGCCTTTCAGAGAAATAGTTTTTAGACTTGGAGAATTGTCGATTGGCAAGTTGTTTCCTCTAAAAGATTTTCTACATTTAACTTTGACGGGTAGACCACAAAGGAGCACCCAGGGGGCGATATAGGAAGGTTGAAATTCCACATCGTAGGTTGACAATACACTTTGAGGGGAGTGGGAACGTGCTTTGAGCTCTAAAGTGCACAGAACGGTCGTGCGAACATTAAAACCCACAGAATTCAACAACGCAAAACCATCTGAGAGGAGTGGGGCTTCAGAATGGAAATCCGTTTGTGTTGAGATCAAAAGGTAAGACTATATTTTCAGGGATCATTTCTATAGTTCTTTACTTGGAAATGTGTTTCAAAAGTGTTTGTCTCCCAACCCGCGATGATGAGCTGTGATGCTTCTTTCTGAGAGTGAATCAAAGACGGAGCTGTGGCTTTGGTTGCAGTCTCCGTCGTTGATGAGCGTTTCCTATTGCTTTTGGCAATATTGGCGAAAGGAGTATGATCTGAGTGGTATTAACACAGTTTATATTAGAATTGGTTTCGATATTAAGTAAACATTGATAAGAATCTGAGTTTTTTCCAGTGGTGTGGTAGTTGTTCTCTCAGAACATCAATCAAAACTAAACTTGGTTTCAGACACCAGTTAGCTTTGTGATGAAACTTTAAATAAACTGAACCGATTGCTTTCTAAAATAATTTGCTCAAAAATTCTGCACGCTGTTGACGCCTGCTGTTCAGAGCAGTGTGAAGGCAACTGAAAGTCTGTTCAAACATGCCTGGAAACACCTTTTGCAAACCAGTGGCAAATATTTGGTTGAAAGTGCAATCTATTACATGCAATGTACAAATCTTCTAATAGAATTAAATATTAAGTGTCTGTTTTTTGCTGTTGTTTTTTCGTATGGAGAGCTTGGTTGATGAGGACAATAAGAGACTATAAACTGTAAGAAATTTTTTTATAGCACAAATGTGTCATTGAAATCTCGATAAAATTAACCAATTCATCTGAGATCAGGTAAAGCCCATGTAGACAGTGGTTCATGGGTTTACAGCGAACGCCCCCCTAGTGGCGGATCATTGCAATTTCCAAAGATTTCGGAACTGTTATGAAGCAGCTATGGCTCCTTTACTGAAATCGCGTGACGTCCGCAGTTTGATGCATACTCCAATTCACTGGTTCAAAACCAATGACTCTCAAAGGTTTCCAAGCTTCACAAAGCAGTGCTTCAAAAGCGCCCATCACTATGTGCAAGAGCGCTACTGACGTCAAGATTCTGAAATGCTAATTATCTTTTAAACACATTTTTAGAAAGCCTTTCAGAGAAATAGTTTTTAGACTTGGAGAATTGTCGATTGGCAAGTTGTTTCCTCTAAAAGATTTTCTACATTTAACTTTGACGGGTAGACCACAAAGGAGCACCCAGGGGGCGATATAGGAAGGTTGAAATTCCACATCGTAGGTTGACAATACACTTTGAGGGGAGTGGGAACGTGCTTTGAGCTCTAAAGTGCACAGAACGGTCGTGCGAACGTTAAAACCCACAGAAGTCAACAACGCAAAACCATCTGAGAGGAGTGGGGCTTCAGAATGGAAATCCGTTTGTGTTGAGATCAAAAGGTAAGACTATATTTTCAGGGATCATTTCTATAGTTCTTTACTTGGAAATGTGTTTCAAAAGTGTTTGTCTCCCAACCCGCGATGATGAGCTGTGATGCTTCTTTCTGAGAGTGAATCAAAGACGGAGCTGTGGCTTTGGTTGCAGTCTCCGTCGTTGATGAGCGTTTCCTATTGCTTTTGGCAATATTGGCGAAAGGAGTATGATCTGAGTGGTATTAACACAGTTTATATTAGAATTGGTTTCGATATTAAGTAAACATTGATAAGAATCTGAGTTTTTTCCAGTGGTGTGGTAGTTGTTCTCTCAGAACATCAATCAAAACTAAACTTGGTTTCAGACACCAGTTAGCTTTGTGATGGAACTTTAAATAAACTGAACCGATTGCTTTCTAAAATAATTTGCTCAAAAATTCTGCACGCTGTTGACGCCTGCTATCAAAACTAAACTTGGTTTCAGACACCAGTTAGCTTTGTGATGAAACTTTAAATAAACTGAACCGATTGCTTTCTAAAATAATTTGCTCAAAAATTCTGCACGCTGTTGGCGCCTGCTGTTCAGAGCAGTGTG